>NC_072454.1:6216604-6434104 GCF_027596085.1 Anoplopoma fimbria | reverse complement strand
TATGTATATGTATTATGTATGTATACGTATATTATTATACGCATATATACATATTATTATTACGTATATATACATATATGTACACATACGTATATATGTATGTGTATGTACGTATGTAATATATGTATATATATTATATATTATATATATATATATACATGTATTATTACATATTACGCATATACGTATATATTATTATTATGTATATATATTATATATATACGTATATACGTATGTATATGTATGTATATGTATATATATTATGTATATGCATATGTATATATATACGTATGTACACATGTATGTATATATATATATGTATATATGTATATGTATGTATATGTATATATGTACATACGTATATATATATGTATATATATATATCATATATATATATACATACATATATATATATATATACACACATACATAATATATGTATTATATATATATATTATGTACGTATGCATACATATTATATATATATATGTATGTATATATTACATACGTATATATATATATGTATATATATATATATATGTATATATGTATGTATATATATGTATGTATATATGTGTTATATATGGATATATATATTAAACAAACTTTCCTTAAAAAGAGCTTGTCACTGTAATTTTTATCAAACAGACAGAAGTAGTGCATGCGTCGGGGACTATTTACAGCAGCGGATTAATCCACATTTGGTGCTCTAGTGGGTATTTGAGGGAGCAGGACAGTTTATCAAAATAAACTACAGTGTGTGTGTTTAATGATAATTAAGTAACATGTCACCCAGTGCACCAAATTGATGTAACTAGTGTTACTTTTTTTCCATGAATATTAAAGCTAGGGATTTTTTTAAACATATAAATATATAATAATAACAGTTTTTTTTTTTTATGCCTACTTTTCTCCTGTTTGAATCTCAGACCTCCTTTCCCCTGGGAACATAAGGTTTGATCCTATTTAGCTGCATGTGGGACAGAGATCAGTCCAAACATCATTAGTGGTGATGTGATATGATAAGTATCTCAGTTAGGGGTTAATAATGAGTCTCAGTTTGTAGTGACTGAATCCTAAATATTTTCCAATCTATATTGACTCAGATTCTTTCTGACAGCTGAGGGTTTTATGATAATCGTGCCGTTATCTTTCCGGTGTTTTTACTGTAACTAGTTAAAGTGGTTTGAGTGTCATGTGACCTGGTCTGTGAAACCCATCTCTCGCTGGCTCATTATGATTATTAACCATCAGGACGGAAGTATCAGGAGCTCTGATTGTAGATGGACATTACTTCACTGTTTCCATACTGTCTTTATGCGAGTGTACAAGTACCGCGTGTCTCTTTGTACTGGGTGTATCTTTATTAATACTTCTTACAGAACAGCAGCGTTGCTGTTTGTGTGAGTATGATTTTGTACACATTTCCTTGAAGTCTCTGTGTACAATTCATGCATATTATTTTATTTTCTGTGTGCACATGTACAGTAATAATGCATGTAAATGTGTGTCCCGTCTCATTGATTGAGCTCTTCCTGTTCTCTGATTGTCATGGTTTCCAGATGCCCTATTATCAGTGAATGCTCCCTCTTCCTCTGATGACTCGTCAGTTACCGGGCAGACAGTAAAACAGAGCCTGTGTTCAATAAACAGACACATCTATCTGAAACATACAGGGTTTGTTCACTTCATGTTCAACAGATCAGTGGGTACTTGTAGAGTTTCTGTATCTTGATCATGAGGATTATTTGAAGAGTTTTAGGTTTATTATTTGCTTGAGACAAACAGAAGACAGGCCAGGTTGTGATGGCGACTGGTCTAGCTCTACCTATGTTACGTTGCTGTCGTACTTATTTTAAGCCAAACCATGATTTTTTTTTATTTTAACCTTGACTACTAGGATTTGTTGCCCAAACATAACTGCAACCGTTTCCAAACCACATGTAACAATGTTAACCATGTCAACGTTAACTACACGCAATCTTCATCCAATCTCCTTAATCGTCAAGATACTACTCAAAAGGGCAAGATATGAGGAGTAGGAGTAAGATCACACACCCCCTTTATCCAACATACACACATTGTTGTAGTCTACATATTTTTTTAATTTATTAACTATCAAAATCAATTGAGACCTCCACTTTCACTTTCTTTTGAGTTTCACGATTTCTGGTTTCTCAATTTTTCTGAATGATTGACGTGACATTTTTTACCTGTAAATGTCTAGTGTTGAGTACATTTTTTTTATACAGCCTAATGCCACAAATAACAAATTTCCCTCAAGGGGATTAAGCATCTGTACAGCACACAACACTCATCAAATAAGGAAAAACTCCCCAAAACTAACCCTCAAAAATGAAACACACCTCAGGAAGAGAAGCAGTGAACAGAGTCCCTGTGTCCAGGCACATAGGGAAATGAAATAGTACTAAAATTAAAATTAAATGAGAGAAAAGACAATCAGGATCAGAATAATGGAGAGATTGTAAATATATATATATATATATATGTGTCAACAGTGTGTTTAAGAAAGCTCGAGATGCCCAACATCACTGTAGTTATGTTGATAAAACAAATGTAAAATAAAATTGTAATTGCAAAACTATGCTAAGGGCGTTATGTGGCCTGTGTAGAAGCTGTAATGTTGTAAAGAAATCATGAACCTTCCTCGTAAGGGAAACAAAACACCAGTGGACTGGTAAAGCAGATATCAAGATTGAGCAGTTAGCTGCCAGTTACAGCACTTAACAAACTAACCCTGTGTGTACAGTCATTATGTCACCTAGCTCAAACAAATATTAAGCAAAAAACCTCAGATTAATTAAACTACTTTCTTGAGCGACCGGGTCAATCTGCTATCCGTCTCAGCATTACAGGACTCAACAGTGAGAGAAAAGAATGGAAACTTAAAGAAACTAAAATTATATCAACAGATATTCACAAATCGCTCAAGAATTCCCACTTAAAGTTATTTATACTTAAAAAAGTTTGCCATCATTTTGCTTTCATATTCAGCAGTCACTCTGTTTATCATCCAGAATTGAAATAGTTGTATCTATAAAGTGACATTATAAAATGAGAAAAACTCCCTTAATTTATCCCGGCAACCACGTCTTTTTGTCAATATCGAGTTCTGTAAAATGTTTCATGTTCCCGGGCTTTTAAAGCTTCCCTGAGACAGACAGCTTTAAAACCTGATCTGGAGTTCCAAGGTTTTCACCGTCAGCGATGACACGTATAAACGTATGTAAAAAAAATATTGGCCTTATAGATCACGAGCGGCCTTTAATCTGCAGCGCGGCTCTTTCCTGTATTACAGCTGATTAGTTGCTGCTTTTGCTTCCTGCAGCACTTTGGAACCGGAGACGATCGTCAAGGAAACACGACTGCAATTACACCCGAGAAACTCACCGACCTTCACCGGGCTGCAGACGCATTAGGTTGCATTTCACTGGGCGCATTATAAACAGTGTGCTCTGGGTGCGTTGTTTGAAAATGTCGGAGTATGTTTATTGAAAACAGATTGGAAAATCCTGATCAGACCGCAGTAAATCCCTGCAGGACAGATGGTGATAGTAATGCGGTGTGCTGTACGCTACAGGAGCAGAGACTGTAAGATAATGCCTCCATCCAGCCAAGAACTCCAAACAGCAGACCAGCATCACCAGTAAAACATCCAACTCTTATGACAAAGATATATTTTGTTCTCATGATATTTATGATCTTAAAGGATTCGTTTTCTTATCACAAAGCCTTAGAAAGTGGTTTGACGGATTCATCAGATATTCTATAAGAACATTTCTGATCTGAAGAACAAAACAAAGAGTAATAACAAAGCTGATGAGGATTATGAAATATGGTTGAAAGCTCCAGAACAGCAACTTAATGGACCTTGAGGTGAGATTGTTTTGTCAGCTGCTCCCTCTGAGGTCAAGAATTAACTAACGGGGATGAGAAGTCCTTAAAGTGCTCAGAAAAAATGGAAATTTAGAGATCTACAATTCTGTAAAAATTCCATTTGCTGATGAAGAATGCGCAATATGATCGAAAGCTCCAGAACGGTTACTAAATGGACCTTTGTGGTCACCTGGTCTGGAAAAAACAAATGGATAGACATAAATTAAATTTCTATTGTCTTAATAATGTATTACTCATGTGATTTATCTGCTTCTCAAATGTGAGGTATTGCTGCTTTTCTCAGTTTTATAAAATAATATCATAACTCAATATCTTTGAAAACCATTATTTTAAAAAGTCACTGTGGTCCAAAGGTTTTTTTCCACCATTTTAGACTTCGATCAAATCATCAGAAACAACTACCAGAATAATTAGCAATGATAATAATCCTTGGTTAAAGTCCAGATCAAAATGCACACTTTTAAGACAACAAAAATGTGTTGAAAACAACGTTAAGATCAAGAATAATTATTGGCATTCAGATCAAAAAAAAGTTCAATATAGTGATTTATCTGTAGGTTGTCAGGATGTCATGTCTTTGTCCTGTGGAAGAACCCATGAGACACGTATGGACAGTTGATATGCTCTGAATTTCAAATTCAGCACCTTTACATTTGACTCGGTGATTTAAGGATTAAAAAATGCCCAGATTAAAATGTTTTGTGCCTCATATTTCTTCTCAGCCTTTAGGGGGACTTATTGGCAGAAATGGATAAAATCTTAATTAATCCATTTAGTGTGTTTTTCTTTCGTGAATAATCACCTGAGAATAACACATTACAATGAGCCAAATATGCACACGGAGTTTGTCCTCTTCTGGACGCCATGTTTCTACAGTAGCCCAGAACGGAAAAAACAAACTTGGCTTTAGTTAGAGCCATTCATGTCTTCACGCTTTTGTCAGCCTCCGCCGTTCTCTAAAGCACTTAGCTTACAAAAGGAGTTCCAGTTGGGTGCATTGTGCAACCTCGCCGCTTGATGCCGCCAAGACCTACACACTGTATCTTCAACCTTCTTGCATTTTGTTGACGAAAACTCTTCACCAATTAAATTTGACCAGGTTCAGATTTTAAGGGACCCCAGAGAGCCGGCTCTGCTGCCGTGGCATCTGAACCCCGGCTGAACGCCTCGGCCCCGAGGGAATCTACCCGGACCAACAGAGAACAGACTTGGCCGTGAGCACATGTACTGTGTGACCTCTTTGTGTGTACAGAGCGTACTGTGTGTGATCCAGATGTGTATCTCTGTGGGATTTGCACCCAGGAGGTCAGGCGTTATCGTACACCGAGACCCAGAACGAGGCAAAATATCCCTCTATTCCAGGCAACGCAGGGAAGGCATTCAGCTACGGCGACCTGTGTACATTTATTTTTCTTCAATGTGTAAATGTTTGGGGTTTTTTCAAAGATTTTGTATACAAAATATCAAATCTTTTATTTCCCCCATCAGTGGTTTCCATGGACAGCAGCTGGTCGAGTGGCAAGCGGCGCTCTGTTCTGGATTACTGCCGAGCGCAGCAGTAGTGAGACAGATCGTATGTCCACTACATGCCTACGGTACATGTAGGTCTGCAGGGTTAACAGCTTAAAGCCTCTCTGATGTGTTTTCAATCAGATGGAAACTAAAGAGGCAACCAAGAACAAGCGGACCAACCAGAGAACACAATGTTCTCTTCTGGTTTCAAAGACACGATGAGGGAAAGATGAGATTAACCTGATTGATCTCGAAGTGAAAGTGGGACAACACAGCAGCGGAGAACAGAAGGTAGAGAGAAGTAAAAGATGATAACAGAGAATGTTCAGGTTTCTCCTCTGTTATTAGAAAATAAAAATCATCACAGAAAATAACACAAATTTAGCTTAAAACAAGTCATATAAGTTGTAAATCAACATCTCCAGCCTGCAGCTGCTTCACAGTAAAATCTCTTCAGTTTTGTCAGTGATAATTATAAAAACTCTCAAATAACACTTTGAATTTTAATCAATTTTCAATTTAATGACAATGTTTTATTTAAAAAAAGCAGTACCTGATTATAAAGTATGTTTTACAGTTTGTTTCCGGCAAAAACAAACTAAAAATCACAATATAGAAGTATTCTGTAGCATTTACAGTTTCTCCTCGGTGTTCAAATAAGCAACCTAATCCCTATTATTTTATCTGCCAGGAGATTATGTATTCCGTCTTGTATTTGTGTGCATCTACATGTCTGTCCACGGCTAATCTTGGGTACTGCTGGACCCATCATCCTGATATTTTTTGTGCTAATTTATGACTTTAAGATCAAGTACCTCTTGTGGTTGCAGTGACCTACACTTTTTTAAAATATATTTTGTTGACTGTTTTATACCGTCATTGAATGCTGACTCCTCACTACTCTTAACCAGCCGGTAGGGGCCGCAAGTGAACCAACAATTTCTTTAGTTTTGACTCTTATTTACGCTACAGATTATGATTTTTTTTTTTTTATTGATTTGCACATCCCTTCATTCAGAGTTCAGGCACAGAATGTTGATTGTGTAAGTATGTTTAGTAGGGCAGTAATGTAAGTTCAACATTTTGAGTCGGTGCAAAACAGCTAGTCTGGCTATGTCTAAGGCTCAAAAGTACACATACCAACACCTTTAAAGCAAATTAAATAAAGAATTCTTAACATTTTAATAACAGAAAAAGAAACATCCTAAAAATACCTGAAAATATGAAAAAAATATACAATTGATTGTGTTGCAAATTTCCCCGCTGCGGGACTAATAAAGGATTATCTAGTCTAGTCTAGTTGACACAAGCTTGTAGAACCTGTGGGTTCATCCTGTTAACCTGCTTCATCTTCTCATCTGATCAGTTTCATACATTACGTCCTTTATATAAACCAATTTACAGCATCACAAACTCATCACACAGCTGTAAGCTGATTGTGGGTTGATGTGCAGAAGTTCTCTGTGCTGCATGGCAGGGATTTTTATAGATAATCCAAAAGGAATAAATGCATGACAGTATTATCCTGCAAACTGACTGTAGGTGTTTAAATACTCTAAATAATTCCAGAGTTCTCAAAGAGTATTTTAACCATCTGGATGAAAAAATATTTCATCATGTGCAACTTGTTTCTCAAGTTCTTTTTAATGTCCATGCAGCAAGAAATTAGCATATGTCTTTGTTTTTCTTGTACAACCCCGAGAGAGTATTCACACATAATTTAGTTTGAAAATATACTATAAAATAATATCAATATAGTTAAATACAAACGATAATGCATTGTTTTTTTACATTTGGTCTGTGTTGTACAAATTGAGCAACTACAATACAGTATTTCTTTACAACTACCATTTTTGTTTGGATTTGGAACCATTATAAACGTTTTTATTATTATTATTCTTTTTATTTCTATTTGTTTAAAGGAGGAGATAAAAAAAACCCACTCCTTTCGGGTTCAAGTTTGTAATTAAAAATAAAAGTCATACGTTGTGACCTCAAGTTATAGCAGGTAAAATATGTTCAAATAAAAATTTGACAGACTTAAACAAGTAAAAAGGGCTCTGGTTGATCAGAGTCTAAAACTTAAATCAAAAGAAAGCGTCTGTAACATTAAGGTGACTGGACACATCAGGCTTTTAGTGGCTTCTCTCTGTCTGGTTCTGTTTTGAAGCGCTGAACGCTCCTCTGCGTTTTTTCCTGGAAGCGGAGCATCATGTGCGTGTTGTCAGCCGGCTTTTGGAAACAATGCGGCAGAAATTCATCTCTTCTTAACAGACCATCAACACACAGCCAGAGGTGAAGTCACTTTAATGGAAATGAGGAAGACGAGAGGAAGCAGGACGAAGGCCAAACCGACCCACTGACTTCGGCTGTGTGTGTGTGTGTGTGTGTGTGTGTGTGTGTGTGTGTGTGTGTGTGTGTGTGTGTGTGTGTGTGTGTGTGTGTGTGTGTGTGTGTGTGTGTGTGTGTGTGTGTGTGTTCGTGTGTGTGTGGTCACAATAGTTTATCTTCTATCAAAGTACATAATCCCTGCCATTATCAGAGGCTCCATCCAGTTAACTGTAAACCTTTTGTTCATTCAAATAAACTAAAGAGCTTTAGACAAAGTTATTCTTATTAATTCATAAAAAGTAATGTTTCCATATTGCATTATGCTCCAAATGTTTGATTTTTTTCCCCTGCAGAATCACTATGTTTATTCCCTATGAGTTATTGACTCATTTCTTGCACTACTTAGTACTACTTAGTGCAACAGTAGTGGCGCTACAACACGCAGTACAAGCTTTGCAGTCAAAGTACCGTGACTTGCACGGTTCTATGAAAGTAGCTTTTTTTTTTTTTCTGTTTACCCGTCATTAAACCACAAGGATCAAACCACAGACAACGACATGAATTTTCAAATATCACTTCTTCATTTTTAAGTTGTTCTTATGTTGCCAGAAGCAAAACCTAAACCCAAACTCTTACGTTACCGTATTTGGTGTAGTTCGTGTTTGTGGTTGGAACTTCTGACTACGAGCAAACGCAACAGTTGATGTCTCATTTCAGAAAGAATTTTAAAATGTGGGTAACTTCCTGTCAACAACAGGGGTGAACCAGCAGCTCGTCCTGGAGAGAGAGGGCCCATTGAGCCCTCTGACAGAGCAGGAGAAAGGCCAGTAAAGAGGTTTGACCAGGCGTGACCGCTAACCCCACCCTCGACAAACCCCCGACAGAGAGATCATGATCGGCGGACGACGAAGCTTTCAGCTCTCAGGTCAGATTAAACCAACAGGTTCGCTTCTAAAATCACTTGAACACACACTAAAGAGTGAAACAAAGCAAACAACTTCATGTTATATTACTGTTTGAGTGAAATAGACATTGCTCATAACCAAATCCCCTTCTGCTGCCTTTATTCCTCTTCTGTAAGTTGTAGTGGTTCTTTAAAGGAGCCTTGAACCCTTTTATGTCGTAGCTTTTCTTATCTGTTACATTTCATTATTTGTTCCTTCCCAGAAATACCCTTATATCCTAGCGTGTCTCTCAAAAGGCTAAAGGATAAACGTCAGGGCTCTCTGCTATCTCTGTATCTCCTCTTGAGTCTTTAATATCTTCACTGAACCACAGGGGTCCCTAATCCAGGAAGAGTTAACCTCCTCTGGTCACACAGGCGAACAGACACCAATTAGGCAGAGGAAGGGAAAGGGAGATGGACGTAGAGAGGAAGAGGAAAGAAGGCTGACAGAGGGGAGAAAACAGGAGGCAAAGGTCAAACTTCATACAATGTAATGCTAAGGGAACAAATAAAAAAGGGCGGGTGGAGACAGTCAAATCAAGAGACAGACAGACAAAGAGAGGAGTGAAAAAAACAAGCAGCAGAGGTCAAGCTAAACGCCTCGTAACGCAGTGACTAAACTAAAAGAAACGTGAAACGGCTGAGGTGAGAACGTGTTGGCGAGAGGCCAGAGAGACCATTAGCAAAGTTAGTCCATTCACTGTAGCGCAACGACGATACGCTTTTAAAAAAAAAAAAAAAAAAAAAAAAACTTCCATCTCACATTTCTCTCCTTGTGCAATCCTGCTTTTGAACCTTTGGTACAACCCGTTTACAGTTCAGAGAGGCCGAAAAACGACAACAGACAGGAGAAAGAATTTGTGGGCCTCGAGTAGAGACATGAAAGATAAACATTACATTACATTACAGTCATTTAGCAGACGCTTTTATCCAAAGCGACTGACAATAAGTGTATTCAACATAGGTATTCAAGAGAACTACTAGTCACCAGAAGTCATAAGTGCATCTCCTTTCTTAAACAAGCATCTTAAAGCATAAACCAGAGCAAAAGTATAGTGCAGAAGCAAATTACTACAATAAGTGCAATACAATAATACAATAAGTTAAACAAACTAATACGAGTGCAATAAGTGCTACGAGGAAGGCTCAGGGTAGTACTTCATGAAGAGGTGAGTTTTCAGCCTGCGCCGAAAGATGGGCAGCGACAAACCAAAGGCCTCAAGAGTTCACTGATACAGTATCATATTATTGAGTTGTTGATGCGGTGACTGACTGGGTTTTATAAACAAGGGATTAATCATTCAGTCTTTTCTGTCATGTGCTGCTTTTGCTTGATTCGCAAGATTTTAAATGTGACCAAACTGGTTATCTAGTCACAAAGTCTCTCTCATCTTGGTTTATTGCATTTCAAAGTGACGCATGAATGTTTTATGATCAGAACGACGACCAAAACTGAATATATATATTTAAGTCTTACTGTAAACAAATCGCATTAAAGGACCAAAACGGTGTATCTACTAAGTATTATGTGTGTATCAAAGCCTGATTTATTCTTCCTCGGTGCCATAGAACTCCATTGTTGTCCAGAAACTATTATTATCAATGAGCCTCACTATTGCACGTTGTGTTCATTTTATAACATGAACACACACACTGTACTTTATATTGACTTAATCCCACAAGTCCTGCTGTTCCAACTTCTCAATAGAGCATCAAATGTGGATTAATCCGCCGCTGAAAATAGTCTGCAGCAAATTAACTATTTCCTGTGAACAGCTGTTTAAGGAAATAACTGAGAATTTTTTTAATTATGCATTTCTGTTTTTTAAAGATCTATAAACTTAGATTTGGATTTTTTCTATGGGATTTGTTGACAAAAAGGAGAATGTAGAATAACTCCAGACATATATTTCAGAGGTTCTCTAGGTTCTCCGCTCTGTGGTGCAATCACACGGCGGTTTCAGCTGATTATGCCGTCCCGACTGACAGCGTTCAGCTCCCCCTCAGGTCAACACTGTAATCTCTGTCAGTAATGTTGCTGCTGTTAGCGCTGTAAGCGTTGTTAGCTGGCGCAACTGTCGCCATGTTGAGAGCCGCTTCGAAGCAACAGATATGCTCTGAATTTCCAATGTAGCACCTTTACATTTCTATATAGACTTTGACTAGCCAGTGAGTATCAGTTTGGGAGATCTATAAGCAGAATAGCATATAATATTCATCACTATGTTTTAATCAGTGTATAATCACCTGAAACTGTGAATAGTTAATAACCTTAGATCGTTCCCTTCATATCTACAAAGCGAGCGGGTCCTCGTCATGGAATACGACATGTTGCTCCGCCATGTTTCTCCAGTAACGGACAAAACAAGCTCTGGTCTCTAGCGGGAGCCTTTTGCGTTTTTACGTTACCTGGAGGCCACCGTAGCTCTCCGACATGCTTGTGAAACGAAACGAAGATGTAGGAGTGAGCGGAGGAGTATTACATTTTTCTACAATCTAGAAATACACCGCTAGATGCCACTAAATCCTGCAAACTGTTCTGGTAAACCTGTAATAAAGAAAAATCAAACAATCACATCGAGCTCACTTTCAATGACCCCAGGATTGATTTCAAAATGTGTTCAACAGGATGTTGGACTTTCTCACCAGTAATAAAGCCTCCATCATGTAACAATCAGCTACAAAGCGTGTAGCACTGCCGCAGTGATAAATCAGTTTTATTCCAATATGAAATATCACATGTTGCATGTTTTGGTTCAAATGATCTTGTTTTTTGAGCAGATCATTTTTACACAACGTAATTGTCGGCTGATAATTATGGCGGCCGTTCTCTATGTGATGTAGGGGGTGAGTGGGTGAGGGGGGGGGGGGGGGTCCAGACTCGCTCCCAGCTTCCTTAGAACAACAGTGGTCTTTGATGAGAGCGGCTGAATAGCGGCCGGGCTGCATGCTGACACCCGGGTCCGAGGAACGAAAGCCGGGATAATTGTCAAAGCCGACGACCTGTTTGTTTAACCTCCTCACCCGACCCCTAAGAGGAGGTCAAGGTCTTCTTCTTGTTCTCCTCCTTCGTCTCCTGTCCTGCTGCTTTCTCCCGCTCTCCTCCAGTCACAAGCCCTCCTCCCTCCTGCTTCCCACGCCGCATCGTTACCTCGATTACATCACACGTCATCAAGCACGCCAGGGATTTGGGCTGGTCTGGGTTTTTTTTTTTTTATGCCAGATGTATGGTCGACTGTACGAGAGTGTGTGTGTTTGTGTGTTAGTGTGTGTGTGTGTGTGTGTGTGTGTGTGTGTGTGTGTGTGTGTGTGTGTGTGTGTGTGTGTGTGTGTGTGTGTGTGTGTGTGTGTGTAATCCTAATCTCCAGTTTCTCAGTTGGGGTTTTCAGCAGCAACGGATGATTTGTGGTTAAAAAGTCTCACTGAAGAAAAACATGTAGTTTAATGTCTGTAGTATTTCTTGTGTTTTTACGTAGGCAGTAAACTGTAGTAGCCAACTACTGTTTGTGGAGTGCTAGCAGTGTCAAGGCTCAGAAGTTACTCTGTTAGGAGTACTGAAGTTTACATTTTTAAGTTAGCAGTTAAAAATATGAATTATATTCATACAAATTATATATAAAAGTTAAATATATAATTGCAAAGTTGGTCTCTCTGAGTTCAAATCAGTGCTGCAGGAACTGGCTGCTCTCTCTTCTCGCTATACATATTTTGGGGTATTTTACTCTCAAGTTATATTCATTATTAATACAAGTTTAATTCTTATTTTGTGGGATATGCTGTCCTATTATGTATGCTTAGTTGTCTGTCACTCATTGATCTAAGACACAAAAGCTGTTTTTCCACAGTTACATATAATAACACACAAGATGTCAAATGATTATTATAGATGCATGTCATGTTTAAAATCTATTTAAAGGAATAGTTTAACCTTTATTGGAATGTGTTTTGTTTTTTTTGCATTCTCTCTGAGAGTGTGATGATCAGATTGAAATCAGTCTCATGTCTGTGTGTTCGGTGCAACAGCAGAGGTTTTGGTCTCTGTACAGGCCCAATGGCGCCAAACCTGCAACCTCAATGTGAAAACAAGACTTTAGGAAGCTGCATGGGGTCGCTGCACCAACTGTTGCTCAGGAGGAAATATGGTGGCCTACTCTATAATTCTTGGGGGGAACAAAAGGCTTTAGAAGAAGGAGGGTTAAGATCCGACTGTCACTAATCTCACAAAAACAGGATAGGAAAACAAATAAAAACAAGTGACCTTAAGTCTGTATGATGTGTCTACTAACTGGACAAAAAGCTTCAAACAAGTTGATCTAAACAGTCAACTTATTTTATAGCTATTGGTTTGGCTGTTAAACACTACAGTGTGGTCAGTCAGGAAACATGTCTGTAGTTTTTACAGTGGGGGAAATAATTATTTGATCCCTTGTCGATTTTGTAAGTTTGCCCACTGAAAAAGAAATGAACGATCTATAATTGTTATGGTAGGTTTATTTTAACAGTGAGAGACAGAATATCAAAAAAAAAAAATCCAGAAAATCACATTATATAAAAGTTATATATTGATTTGCATTTGATCGAGTGAAATAAGTATTTGATCCCCTAACAAAACATGACTCAGTACTTGGTGGAGAAACCGTTGTTGGCAAGCACAGAGGTCAGACGCTTCTTGTAGTTGGTCACCAGGTTTGCGCACATCTCAGGAGGGATTTTGGTCCACTCCTCTCTGCAGATCTTCTCCAAATCCTGAAGGTTTCGAGGCTGTCGCTTGGCAACTCTAAGCTTCAGCTCTCTCCACAGATTTTCTATGGGATTAAGGTCCGGAGACTGGCTAGGCAACTCCATGACCTTAATGTGCTTCTTCTTGAGCCACTCCTTTGTCGCCTTGGCCGTATGTTTTGGGTCATTGTCGTGCTGGAAGACCCATCCACGACCCATTTTCAGTGTCCTGGCTGAGGTAAGGAGGTTGTCGCCCAAGATTTCACGGTACATGGCCCCGTCCATCCTCCCCTCGATGCGGTGAAGTCGTCCTGTCCCCTTAGCAGAGAAACACCCCCAAAGCATAATGTTTCCACCTCCATGCTTGATGGTGGGGATGGTGTTCTTGGGGTTATAATCAGCATTTCTCTTCCTCCAAACACGGCGAGTTGAGTTGATGCCAAATAGCTCGATTTTGGTCTCATCTGACCACATTACCTTCTCCCAAGCCTTCTCTGAATCATTCAGGTGTTCATTGGCAGACTTCAGACGGGCCTGTACATGTGCCTTCTTGAGCAGGGGGACCTTGCGGGCGCTGCAGGATTTTAATCCATTACGGCGTAGTGTGTTACCAATGGTTTTCTTGGTGACTGTGGTCCCAGCTGTCTCGAGATCATTAACAAGTTCCTCCCGTGTAGTTCTGGGCTGATCCCTAACCTTTCTCATGATCATCGATACCCCACGAGGCCAGATCTTGCGTGGAGCCCCAGACCGAGGGCGATTGATGGTCATTTTGTGTTTCTTCCATTTCCGAATAATCGCACCAACAGTTGTCTCCTTCTCACCAAGCTGCTTTCCGATGGTCTTGTAGCCCATTCCAGCCTTGTGCAGGTCTACAGTCTTTTCCCCGACGTCCTTAGACAGCTCTTTGGTCTTGCCCATGGTGGAGAGGTTGGAATCTGATTGATTGATTCTGTGGACAGGTGTCTTTTAAACAGGTAATGAATTGAGACAGATGTCTTTCATACAGGTAACGAGTTGAGATTCAGAGTACTTTCTTAAAGTGAAAGGACTAATCTAACCAGTCTGTGGGAGCCAGAATTCTTGCTGGTTGGTAGGGGCTCAAATACTTATTTCACTCAATCAAATGCAAATCAATTTATAACTTTTATATAATGTGATTTTCTGGATTATTTTTTTTATATTCTGTCTCTCACTGTTAAAATAAACCTACCATAACAATTATAGATCGTTCATTTCTTTGTCAGTGGGCAAACTTACAAAATCGGCAAGGGATCAAATAATTATTTCCCCCACTGTACATTACAGCCCTGTAGTCTTCACTGTAGGTGCGTGTGAAACTACTATCTTGTTTAACTCTGTCACAGACTGTAATTACTGGTGATTCATGTTTGTTGTACCAGATGAAGGAATACGTACTCCTCACCAGCCGTGCGTTAGTAGTGCCATGCTACCCGGCCAAATGCAGCTCTTAATGTTGGTCCACAGGATTATGTTGAGCAGAAAAGCCTCCTGTTATCTGGCAGCATTATCCCTCAGGAGTGCCTAACATTAGTGACCTGTAAGCCTGTGTGTTGGACGGCAGCCACTCTGCAGGTTAATGAGCCGTAAACCGACAATACGATGTTCCCTCGTTGTTACTCTGTTGTGTCAGAGCTTTCTGATGATACTGACCCACAGGCCAAAGAAAAGAAGTACGTTTACTGTTTAACACTGACTGTCAGTTTGAAAAAGGAAAAAAACAGCGATATCTTGTTTTTAAGTCGGATGATTTGTCTTTAAAACATTGTCACCTGACTTCTTCCTCTGTTCTGCCGTCATAACTCCTACAGCCACTAGAGGACACTGTCCCTTTAACGCAAATGTATTGTTTTGGACAGTTTTGGATCTAGTGGTAATCAATGTTTTTTAAAGGCCACTTAAAACAAAGTGGCAACCTCCAGTTCTGAAGAGTCAAATGCACAAGTGTCCTCAACTTGCATTCTTTCAAATGGCCATCAGGGGGAGACTCCTCCGGTTGCAAAAACTGGTCAGATTGTATAGAAGTCTATGAGAAAATTACCCTACTTCTCACTTATTCATTCCCTCGGTAATCATTGTGAACATGAGTTTATGGTCTCATCGCTAGTTTCAAGTCTTCTTCAATACAGAATAATGTTCATTTTGTAAATTATCGTCCCATTTAGAGTAAAATAGACAATAAAGAAGAGTATGCTTTGGGGCGGGGCTACCTTTATGATTGACAGGTCGCTACCGCTTCCAAAGCTGTATACGGCGTCTCTACGTTCTCCTCAGCAGTCCAAATATGGTCACTTTCATTCACGGCTTGCAATAAAGCCAAAATGCTGAACTCGAGCCTTCAAAGCGGCAGGCCATAAACCAATGGGTGACGTCATGACGACTACATCAACTTCTCATATACAGTCTATGGTTAGAACTGAAATGTTAAAAGTCTACAAATGGAGTGCAGCACCAGAAAGGAACTTCTTACATTTACTCAATTACTCTACTTAAGTACAAATTTGAGGTATATTTACTTCATTTCCATTTTTTGCTACTTTCTTTTTCTACTTTTTACTGTATACATATATCTGACACTTTAAGATAGTTTACAGATTTTGCTTATTAATACAGCAGTGTGAATGTTTTGCAACTCCAGCTGCAACAATCAATAATTATAATCTAATTATATAATATATATTATTCTGTAATTAGCCATTGTGCATAATGGTTACCATTGGTTCTTTAGGCTATTTTGATGCTGAGACTTTCCTACTTTTATATAAGTAACATTTGGAATGCAGGACCTGAAACAGTGATTTTTTAAAACTGTAATAATGTTATTTGTATTATTATTAAGTATACGATTTGCAGAACCTTAAAGCTACTTATCATAGTACTATTATGCTATAAAGTATCTTTCTTTGGCATTAAAGGGATTTATTGACTCTAATTCCCTTTAAACTTTAAACACTGTCTTTGAAAAGTGCTATTTAGTCTAATATTACTATTGCTAGTATTAATACTTTCTTGCCAGATGCGTTTTACTCTGCTGCCCTAGTTTTCTGTGTATTGTAAGTCTTTGTTTGTTTGTCGTACGTCTTTAAATCATTCCTCTTTCCAAAGCTGAGGCCGTGTTGTGGTCGGTCGGCCTATATCTGCTGTAGAGATTATTACTGAGCATCTATCCCTCAGCAGTGCCAAACATTAGTGGCCTGTAAGCTTTTGTGTTGGCACCGAGCAGAGCTTCAAGTCTGCGGTTAGCAAACACACACACACGACGCTGTAGCTCTCGGTAAAGATAATAAACGGAGGGATCTGTCTCCATGGCACCAGACGGCTCAGGTGTGCCCAGGTGAAGTCATATCTCTTTAATCAGGAGGGGGGAAAGAAGCTCAAAGGTTCTGAGTTTAGCCTTTTTATCCAACATACGATAAAAAACTTAATGGTATTGTAAATAAAGTGTGAAGGCAACCTGCGGCCTCTATTCACACTAACTGTACTGTTCTTGTGTCTCTCCAACGCAGAACCACAATTCCCATCAGCCCCATTGCTTTCTGTCCCCTCCTCCCTTAAGAGGATAAACATGCTGGAAAAGATCTTCTTTTTTACCTCTGGGTTTTCACCCTCTCCATAATCTGCCCTTAAAATTTCAAGCTGTGTCCCAGTTTAATAGCGGTCCCCAACTCTGACAGTGTTTTGAAAATTTAGTCGAGTTGGACTCAATAAATCGCAACAATCACCAGATTTTGGTTTACAATGTGTAAAGACAATGGAGAAAAAACGCTACTCACAACTAGAAAACAAAGTAAACAATCCAGTACAGAAGAAGATCCTCATTTTTGTACAATATAGAACTGCTCGTATATTATCTTATGAAACGTAATTTGTTATTTTTCATGTGTTGTCCTCCGAATGTCCAGCAACACAAGCAATTAGTTCACCTGTCCAATCCCCTGCAGCTACTTGTTAATTTTAGGAAAATATCCTGGATTGGGGTAAGTGGCGTGACTTGAGTAGTGAGGTCACGTTTCTCCTGGCTGAAAGTCAAAGACTAAATTTGTAGAAGTGGCCGTAGTCACCTTGACGTTATCCATTGGTTTGAGGACTGCTGTCATGAAGCCTCGAGTTCGGCATTTTTGGCTGTTGCCATCTTGTTTTTATTGCAACCAGACTTGAAAACAGAGGGTGGAGCTACGCACAACTGAACACTGAACGAGGAATTCTTATTGGACCAAGATGTTCCGATTCAATTTTATGAACTGAAAACACACTGTGAAAGGGTTAAAGCTGGAAGACAAAATCACAGAAAACTCTGTGGTGGCTTCCTGTCAATCACAACATAGCCCCGCCCTTAAAGCATACCCTGCTTTATTGTCTACTTTATTCTAAATGGGACGATAATTGACTAAATGAACATCATGCTGTATTGAAAATGACTTGAAACTAGAGATTGAGACCATAAACTCATGTTTACAAAGTTTACTGAGGGAATAAACAAGTGAAAAGTAGACTTCTATACAATCAGACTCATTATTGCAACTGGAGAAGTTGCCCCGTGATAACCTTTAGAAAGAATGCAGGTTCAGAGTCAGAGGTTCCAGACCACCTCCACCTCCTCCCTATTCCAACGTTGCTTGTTGGACAGTTGAACAGTTAATTTGTTTAAATTATTGGAACAATTACACCAACTTCACGCTGTGATTGGTCAGCTGTGCAGAGCCAGGGTTTAAACTTCAGTTTTCAGTCTTTGCTCTTTTCGTGTGTACAACGTACTGCAACGCCATGAACGTCTTCAGGGGAAGATTGACAGAAATTGTGCTCTGTTATCCCCCCATTTAAACGTTATCACATCCCCAGCTTCTCTGTGAGGGCTGTTTTTTATCCAGCCTTCGAGTGTGGCCCGTCAGAGGAGCTGTTAACCGTCTTTATGCTCAAACGTCATTAGACAACATGTCTTTCAAACCAAACAATCAGTGTCGGACCTCACTAATGCTCTCGTGGCTGAATGGGAGCAAATCCCTGCAGCCAGGTTCAACATCTGGCGGAAACCAGTTGTTCGGAGGCTTTTAGCTGCATATTAATATCCCCCAATGTCAGGAAGACTACATACGTTTGGCCATGAAGTGAATTTACTTTAGGGGAAAATACTTCTGCATAAAGAGAAGCACCTCACATGTCAGCTGTTTTGTTTTGCTGTTAGCTTGCATTTTAGATTACTACTCAGCAGTAATGTGAGTCCCGTTTGATAGCAGGTTGTTTCATGCAGTCTATTTGCTCTTTAAAGTGTCAGTCTCAGACTGTAAACTGCAGCCGGAGGCGTCTTCTCAGATTACACTGAGCTGAGGAGAAGAAATCAGATGCAAGTAAACGGCCGCTGGTCTGCTCTTTCTGCCTAATTATCTTCTTCTGGTTTTCAACAACATTTCACAGTTTGGGCATGTAGCTGATGTTGTTTTAATACACAGTGACACTAAAATAAGCTGCAGAGACCTGATCGCAGACAGTAAAAGGGGCCAAGAGCCTCCTACAAAATAGAAGTCACTTGTGAAAACACATTGAAGAGCTTTTCGGGCACATGTTGAGTTTTGCGTTTTTCACCCTGCAGTGTTTCCTCTGCCATCACTGATGCTAATATTTGTTTAACTTTTGAATATTAAAGGTACAAAATGGTTTTTTTTAGTGTTTTACCCACCAGGAAAAGTATTGTAAGAACACAACATTACTTATTTAAAATGTCCTTGATGAAAATGCTCTCACCAGTTTTAATGAGACCAGCTGTGTTGTTTATGTAACATCGTATTAAGTACTCGGCAGAGTATTATACTGCTTCATACTTTACTTCAATTCATTCATTCAATTGTACTTTTTATTGCATAACTACTTATTCATTTCTTATTTGACAGCAGATGTTACTAGTTACTTAACAAATTAATATTTTACTAATAAAACATGAGCGTATAAAATATGATGCATTGCTATCTAAATTAAACTACCCAGCAGTATGTAAAATAGTTAAATAATTATTAATAACCAGCTAAGAAAGTAAAAGATTATTTTCACAAAAATGCACCAATAACAAAAATCAAATAATATAACTCACAAAATGTAGTTCCAATTTTGATACTTGAAGTAAATTTTGCTGAAGTATAATTAAAATACAGGACTTTATGGTGATTTACTACTTTTATTTAGTAAAGGAACGCAATACTTCTTCTAATGTACTTTTTTGAATTGTATACCTATTATTTCCAAAACTTTCATTTCAAAAATTAAACTTTTATCTCACCACCACTGACCAATACTGGAAATATACAGTTTATTTAAATTGGTATATTTTTACTTAATAAATAATAATAAAATTAATTATAATATTCCAGCAGTATTTTTTATGTTTAGGCAGTAAAGTTTTGTTTTGGCATCAGAAGTATGATATGAAGATGCTATTATTTATTGTTAAATAAGGATGTATTTAGAATCTTTTTCAGTTCAAATAACTCATTTTTATGGTCTTTATTTCTGCAGTTTGGACACATAACAAGCATGAATATTGTTTGTATGGAAAATGTATATATAGTATTAAAAACAACGACAATCACCTGTAGGAGACATTTTTTTTACTAAACACAATATAAACGTCGATTAATGAAAGTGGAAAAATATAAGTTTAGACTCTGGCTGGTGAGTTTAAGTTGTTTTATTATTTTATTTTTATTAAAGGAGACGTGGAATAACCTCCATGTTGTCCGTGATGTGCTGCTGTTGTCTTTCACAAACAAAGTCCTGTGTTTTTATTTTAACTTATGAAATATTAAAACAAAATAATCACTTTTATTTGTTGGTGAAATAATTATTTTAAAGGGACCAGAATCCGCTTCGTTCCGGTTTTCTGCTGCGTTTTTCCTCTTTTACAGGTTTTACTTGACTTTACCTGGTGTTCAGTCGATTCATAATCAGATGATCTGTGTTTCTCTCCGACACGAAACTTTTATTTTTTCACTCTTTGGAATGTTTCCGAAGTTCAGAAACTTTCACAAGAGTTTACAAAACAAATGAAGTCTGTTTTATTTCCACTGAATAATAAAACCAGTTCATTCAACTTTAAACGGACTTTATTAAGTTGAAATAAAGTTATTGCTGGTTTAATCGGCTTCTAATTAAATCTAAAAAATATCATAAACCGAACTTTTTTTTGCGCTTTTGATCCCGACTCTTATTTTCTCCATGTGTGCTTAAATTATTTAATATTTAATTCTAAAATGGACTTTTGTTCTGCTAATAAAATGTATTAAAGTTAATTTCGGACACTTTAAAAAGATAAAACCACGATTTATTTTACTCCAGAAGAAAAAGAGACCACAACGGAAATATTGAAAAAAAAGTGAAATATAGGCCTAATCGAGTTTAAATTTAATATCATTTGAAGGAGTAAAAACTGAAACAAACGCGTCGTTTAAAGTAAGCACAATAAAAAAAGTGAAACTGTCTCAGAAACAACGCCAAAAGAAAAAGAAACGTCCCACAGAATCCACATGAAGCCGAGAGACAAACCAGTGGAAATAATAAGCAGCTGTACAGTAAAAGTGACTGAAAAACAAAATGTTAATAAAAACTTAATGTCATCTTTTTCAAGTTAGTTTGCTTTTCAAAAACAATTAATAAATACATAGTGAGATGTAAACTATTTTTATTTTAATGGCAGAACAAAACATTCAAGAAAACGTATTTATTTACTAATACAAAACATTCTGTATACTCAGTTTATATATGATATATATTGTGGACTAATGAAAATGATAATACTAATAACCTCTCGATGAGAAAAGGTCATGATGTCTTACAATTATTAAATAACCTGTGAGTTGAGTTTGTATTTAATGATTAACATATTGGAACATAGTTTTATTATATATTGTAGTAGGCAGTAAAAAATGTACCAATGTTTAATTAAAGAAACAAAAATATATAAAACAATGTAAATACATACCTGTGTTATTATTATTATTATTATTAGTAATAGTAGTAGCAGCTGTTTTAACCTCACTTATTCTAACAAAGTATTGATGATAATATTAATTTGTACTCAATAAATAGAAATTAAATAAAAACATGATTTTATTTCTATCACTAAAGGAGCATTGCCATATTTTTGTCAGGTTTTAGCCCTTTAACGATAATGTAAATTCTACATTTATGCCATTTTCTAATGCAGGCTGGTATAGTTTAATATTTTATAATGTGTGTTTGCTGTTTTTGTTTCCCCCGGCTGTCATTGGGTTCAATTCATTTCAGAATGAAAATCCATCACGATGAACATGAAGTCTGCATTAACTTCAGTCTGTGTTACATTAACTTCAGATTGATTTGATTTAACTCTGCACCACATTACAACTCAGCAATAACATTTTTATTTAAATGAATACACACTCTGAACCATAAAACAACACTAGTAAGTTTCAGCAGTTTGTTAACGGATTTACACTCACACATTCCTAAAACACAGAAGCACATTTTAAAAGCTTTAAACCACGGCCTGCTCCTTTAAGTGAATAAATCAAGCTTAACAACACAAAACAACAATATCAAGTGAATATAAAGGATGAATAAAAGGATTTTCGTTTCTGTTTTGACTTTAAAAATGTCCTCACGTAACAAGAAGTACTTTTGGCAGTATTAGCAGTAAAAGTTGTAGTATTTATCCGTCACCTCAGAAGTTCAGCAGCTCCACAAGCTTCCTGTACAAACATTTACAGTAGATGTGATTTTGTTTACTACCACATGTAAGCTCCAGCCGTGACCTTTGACCCCTCAGACAGTGACTCCCGTATAGGAAGAGTGGATGTTCTTTCAGTTTAAAACACCACGCTGCTGCATTATTAACCACGAGCCGCGCTGAGCGGATCAGCTGATCACAGCTGCTGTGCTGGCCGGCTGCTCGAGTCGATTCCGTGATTAGTGGTCACGCGATGGGCCTCGAAAACACACAGGAGGAGAAGAAGACGAGGTGGAGGAAGGAGAAGAAGAGTGCGTGAAAAGGATCTGCTGGTTTCTGGCCTCCCCATTGGCTCGGAGGCTGGTTCCCAGTATGTTTCCATTGGCTGGTGCTGGATCCCATGAGCACTGGAGGGAGGTGGGGGTGGAGGTGAAGGAGGTGGCGGAGGGGGGGCGGAGGTCAAACAGGCCTCGCCCTGTTAAAACTCAGCAGCTTCAGTGTTTATCGTGACCTCCTGATGGAGCGCTCCACCTCCACCTCCTCCTCCTCTCCTCACCTTCCTCTGTTATTCCTGCACCACCTCTTTCTCATCCTCACCGTCCTCCATTTATCTCAGCCTGATGTCTCTCCACCTTCTTCACTGTCCTCCATCAATTTCTAATCTAGCCACCTTCTAACAGCTAATCTGTCCTTCTTCACCTCTCTTTCATCTTCCTTCTCTTTCTCCTTCTCAAACCATGTCTCTTGGAAATCATAAGTATAGTATTCGTTTGCAACATATTGATGAAACGTTGTTAATTAATACGTCAGGTTAAATAATGACACTGAGCGTATTGTTAAAATGTTCTCTGACGACATATTCCATTAGTTTTCCAGGTTAGAAAAAGATGGTGGTCTTGGTTTAGTACTGAAAGTCATCACTGACTTGATGCATTAGACTTGACATGTTGACTTTAATATTAATTAACCAGAGATTCCACAATTTCCCCCTAACTTTAACCTAAGTGCTATTTCCTGAACCCACCACACTATATCCTCTGCTAAGTCCAGCATTTCCTTTCACAACGTAAGAGGCAAAAAACAAATTAGCATTAAGTCTATAATGCAGTTCTTGCGATATAATCTTTAGGAGTCGGGGTCGAGTATGTCCCTGGTTCAAGAAGAAGCTAGAAAGGTGTCCTCAGTAAAGTGCAGATCTCCGCCAGGTGTAAAGACCACTACTGTATTGTGTGATTGAAAGAATACAAACCAAAATTGTGAATCCCCCTGTAAACACCAACGGGCTGTAAAGCTTCCAAAAACAAACTCGATTCAGCAGGCAGTCGGCTCAAAGTCGTCGTGCCAGTCGCCTTATACACATTAGCCAAAAACTAAATCAAACTCGCAACCATGCAGCCATAACTGGCCACCCAAAACATTACTCCGTTTGCTGGAGCAGAATGCCGCATTAGCCGTGGACAGACAAAGGGTTGCACACTCACTCACTCACTCCCTTACGGAAGCAGGCACACAGGAGACGGGTCCTATGATCGTCGTGGTTGATGATGTGATAAAATGACTATTCAATCTGTAGTGTTGATTTCTTTTTTTTTGTACTATTATATTGTTTTTCGATCAGTTTTTGATAAATTCTATAACCATGGGGACTTGTTTTGTTCAACAGGCTCATGGGTATTGTTGTAGTCACAACATAAACCATTATGATCATTACATTGTTATTATTGTTATAGTCATTATTATTATTATTATACAAACAGATATTCCAGAACTTTGCTATCATCTTATCTTTTTTCCTCCTCCACCTCCTCACCTTCCATTATCACCTCCTCTTCCGCCTCAGGTCTTTACTCTGTTTTTCTCTCAGCTTCTCCTCCTCCTCTGCCATCTCTCATGAACCTCCTACTCTTCTTCATCCCCCTCCTCCAACTCCTCGCTGTCTTCATCTCTTCCATCTCTTCCATAACCATCGCCCATCTCCCGCTGCCCCTGCCTCTGTCCGTCCTCCTCCTCCTCCTCCTCCTCCACCCTCACCATCCTCCATCTTCTCTTTCTTCTCTACTATCGCTTTGACTCTTTTCTCCTCCTCCTCTTGTCTCCTGAATCCCCTAATGCTTGTTCTCTTGAAAATCAATTAACCATTTTGTCTTTAAGAACTCAGAAAACGATAAAATACTAAATGTGCTAATCATAAGTTCAGAAGCCCTGCATGACGTCTTCAAATGTTCAGTTTTTTTCCGACCAACAGTCCAAAACCCAAAGAAGCATTTCAGATTAAAACTGCAAACATGACTTCAACAAACGTTTCTTTGTTATTTGGGGCGGCTGTGGCAAAAGCATCAACCAAACTGCAAACATATCAGCTGAATTTTAGCCCAGAAAAACGTACATTTCTTTGTTATTTGCTATTGGTAGTGTTAGTAGTGATGTTTTGTGCCATCACATTTCACAAGAACTTTGTGTTTAACCTGCTTCCTCTTCTTCTTCCTCCTCCTCCTCCTCCACAACCTTCACCGTCAGCTGTCACTTTTTCGTTTTCTTCCAGGAAGCAGCTCTGCCTCTTTGTTTGACTTCAAAATGACCCGTGTTTCTTTCAACCTGCTTGTCTGTTTCACCAACATTCGTCAGAGCGGATGGTCCCTCGCCTCCACCAAAAAAACTGATAAAACACCTTCATCAGATAAAGCTAGTTTATTTCAAGAGTACGTCCTTTAGAGAACAATTAGTTTAAAATTGGTCGATGTGTCTCTGGTTTTCACAACCTTGTTGCGGCTAAATTCTGACAAAAAACGCACAAACTAAACTTGGAGAAACCTGATTATTTTTAGGCTAAATGACCAGATTGAATCGAGTTTGTGCACATTGGCTGTTTAGTGAGCCTTTACTCGGATGTCTCTTGGTTTGTTTGTCTAACTCTTTGGCGGTTTGTCTGTCCGCCTGCCTGTTTAAATTTCACAGTCTTTTCCCACCAGTCTGTTCAGTTCACACAGCTGTCTGTCTCTGCGTCTGTCTGACTGACTGGCCGTCTGTCTGTCTCTTTCCTCTTCCCCGTCCGTCTATCCGAGCTGTGCCGGCCTGTCCGAGCTGTCCGTCCGTCTCACAGCGAGCAGTTTAAATCCGGTCTCACCTTCCCTCCTGAACTCTCCCTGCCTCTTTATATATTTTGTAGAAAGTCTGCAAAACTTTTTTTCGCCCAATCTTTTTCTCAGTTTTCCTGTTTATCCTCAGTCAAATGTATGTGAGACTAATATATTAAAAGCCTCTAGAGTTGATATTCTGGGGTTTATTCCTCTTAAATTGTCTTTATTTGTCTGTTTTTGCTGCAACACGACTGAAACTCCAGCACAGGAATCTCCTACACCTATTGTCCGGCTGAGTATCTGACCTTTGACCTGCAGCTTGTAAAGCTGGAGACCTAGAGGTCGAAGCTTTTTGTGCCTTCACGCAGGCCGCTTTAGAAGAGAGTGTCCGTGGTCGGAAACACGGATTAAACCAGAACAACAAGAAGAACAAACGAAAATGTTCTCAAAGCAAGTGTAGCGCTCATTCTTTAGCTATCCCATTAAATCAGCGGTTGCGTCAAGAGAGCGGCGACCTGACGGGGGAGGATAAATCGTTTCCTTCCTCTCCTCAATAAAGTCAATTAGTGGAGGACCAGCTATAATCGGAGCTGGAAGTCTGACATCCATCACCTTCCACCTCCGATTTCAAACCCCCGCCACCTTTCACCACAGCAGCTACACTCTGCGGCCAAACAGTCAAAAGGAGAAAGTGGGTTAAAAATGGCCGACATCTTTGGAGCAATTCAGCGGTGGGGAAGGAACTGACTGCTCCTTCACTCTACATCTGGAGAACGTGCAGCGATCTCAATGAAACACCTCTCGGAGCAGATGGTTGTCGGGTAGAAAAGGGCGGAAAGAAAAGAAAACGGAAAGAACATACAACACACGCGGCAGAAATGAAAGCATGCATGCATACATAATAGAACGTGAAGCCACGAGGTGAGGGTGAAGAGCGTGAGTTGGGACGTCCCCCCTTTCCTCCCCTCTTTATTTTTTTCTTGTTTCATGGGTAGAAGAAAAGGGGGGATGGAGGAGGCGTAAAGGCCGGCCTTCTGACAGAGGCTAAAGCGAGGGGAGGTTAGAGGAGGGAGCAGGGGCGGAGTCGGTGGGTGGAAACTGGCGCCTCGGCGGGCCACTCAGAGAACGCCGCTCTACGAAAGAAAAAAAGGAAAAAAACATAAAACCCTGGTGGAAGATTGAGATAATTCTAATTAGAAGTGACTCTGCGTGCCAGTGATCCATGCAGACTATTAGTGTTGTCACGAAACACTGCGGATGCTACTGGGCATGCTCAGTGAGTCGGGCAGCCCCCGCATCGCTGCGCTGTTCGGCGAATGGAAGGTCACGTCGCCTGGGTGTGCAGCAGCGAGCGCTCCCTCAGCACGCTCCGGGTTGCCTGGATTCTGCACGCGATCTTCACTTGAGGGCGGGGTGGGAGCAAGCGCCAGGCGGGTCACGGCGACTCCTAGTTTTTTGGTTTTTTTTATATTTCCTGCGTTGTTTGTTTGAAAATACTGCAGCATAGTTTTGCTACATTATTGAAAGCTGATGCCCTTAAAACAGGCCACGGAGGGTTCAAAGGGCCAAAAACGCATCGACTCGCTGCTCGATCGGCCTCGCTGGAGCTGAATTTCACAAAATAAAAGCCTGGAAACAAAAGCGGGCGTGTCACAAATGTCAACGGTTTACAAAACTGATGTGTCAAAACTGCTCCAGTTTGATGCAAACAACACATTTAACCTTTTCGCTTTAAGAAAGACGACTTTGATTTTCACACATCATAGGCCCCTTTAACCTTTAAACATTAGCATTAAGGTGAAACAAACAGGGAGTGAGTAACTTAAAGTGGTGACACAACTGAACGGGACCGAAGTGAAGTCTGACATGTTAAAGATTAAAGGTTTTGATAACTTGATTTAAGGTTCATTTAAACCGCTTGACCATAATCTTCCAAATTAAGGGAGATTTGAAGTATTAAATCCAGAGATTTAAGGGACCCGGAGTTGCTATTAAAGGATGTTTGCAAACATTAAGAGATCTTTAAAACAATTTTTAAGCATCTTGATGCCTATATTGAATGACTATAATGAATATATATTTCCACTATTGAAATTTGTTAACCACTTAAAAATATGATATTTTAATTATTTTATTTTCTCTTCTTTTTGTTACATGGTTTTATGCTAATAACACATTTTTTAACCAAACTACTGTGCAAACTAGTGCGAGGTGTTTGATAATATCTGTGTTTCTACTTGATGTAAAGAGTAAATATGATATTAACTGGAAGATCAGAGTCATTAGAATACAAGAATAAGCAGCACTCAGTTATTAAAAGCTGGTCTTCACAGGGTTAAAGTGTGTGTGTGTGTGTGTGTGTGTGTGTGTGTGTGTGTGTGTGTGTGTGTGTGTGTGTGTGTGTGTGTGTGTGTGTGTGTGTGTGTGTGTGTGTGTGTGTGTGTGTGTGTGAGGTGAGATGAAGGGGGTTGGTGTTGGTCTACATTCCTTCTTGTTTTTTTTGCTTGAAACATTTGTACACGCTATAAGTCCAGTCCACATCCGTCTTTAAAAGAAAGATTCTTTACATTCAAAGATTAACAATCTTTTTATTTTTGAATATTTATATTCATATTTATATAATGCTTGTGATGCAATTAGTTAATATTCTTAAGCTTAATGAATGAATTTACTTTAAATATATTAACACATATTTCTTCAACAGAATTGCATTAAAGTGTCATAAACTGCATACAAATTTGTGAATATACATTTTTTCTACGTATAAATGGGTTTCTGTCTCACATTATTAATTTCCCATGAAGTGTTTTGAACTCAAGACAGAACAACAACAAGGAGCTGCAGCTGCAAAGGGAATCTTATTTATAATTCATATTTCGGTGCAAAAACACAATAATTTCTTTATCTCAAATACAATTACTAGATCAGGAGTTTGAAAATAGATAGTTTTGTATTAATAATCCTATCACTGCCACGGATCATCAAAGATGATTACATTATTTAGTTAAAATAAATGTAATTATGACTGTAAAATGGATCTTTTTGAGTTGCTGGCCTTTTAAAAAATTATCACAAACTTGCATCGAGATATGTTTTCGATTAAATGTACAAATGTGTATTTTAAAGAAAAACATATTACTGAACGGTATTACTATTATTTATTTCACTTAATAATAACTATTTAGTATTATGATTACTTAAAGATAAAAGAATAAACATTTTTATTATCTATTAAGGTCTGTTTACCATCTCTAAAGAGAACTAACTGACTCCATGTCTGCAGTATGTGAAGCACCAGGCTCCTCCCACTGAAGCAGCAGAATAAAAAACACATAAACAAACATAATTCACATGAATTCTCGTTACAGGAGGAAAAGGTTTGTTTTTCATTTTCATTCAGCATTTTTAAAAGTGGACAAAAGTGGTCAGAATTCCTTCCCAAAAACAAAATAATCTAGACAAACTATAACTAAAGAGATGTTCTTCATTAACTTTATCATAAATCCACCAACAAAGTCAATACATTTAAAATGATAAAAAAAACATTATCATTGAGGTTTTATGTTGCTTTGATTGGGATCAAAATTCATTAAATCAAAGGTAAATGACAATATATCGAATATCAACCAATCTACCAATATCAATCTGTGTTGCGTTCACTTGCTGTTAGCCGTGTTGGACCTTATCAACTTCCCAGTAAATTTAGGTGACAAGAATAAAACTATATCTCTCATTTACAGTCCTGTCCTGCTGTTTAAAACTTCCCCGGATGGTAAAATGTTGTTTTCTGAATAACTTTCATTACAAAAAGGTTCATTTCCTACAATGATTATTGACATGTGAGTGCTCGCTGCAACTCATTGTGTTTCTCTTTCTTTACAAACCAACAAAAAAATGGTTTTACCTGCTGGAGTTAGTTAAACTGGACCCAAGTGTGCCAGAAAACATAACTCCTGTACAGGTAAGATTCAGGACACTCCTACAACAAGCTGCTCTAAACCAAATCTTGTTTTCAGCTAGCAGGCAGATACTTTTTAATTAAGAAAATAACAGAATGTAAGACTTGCTGCTGCATTAAGTGGCATTATTATAATCTGCATATTTGGTGTCAGAACTGGGAAGAGTTTCCCTCCATGTAAAAGTTTTCTTTTATTCTCAGAGGATCCAATTTAGGAACTTTTTTTCTGAATCAAGTGAAGCTATTTTGAACCCCAGAGAGGCTGTTTACTTCACTGACAGAAAGATAATCACTAAAAACAGGTTTTAAGACTTGATACTAAACTTTTTGTTTGGTAAGTTTTTCTGTTGCTTCTTGAATTTTCTGAACATTTTTAAATAAAGATACAGAGAAAGAACAAGGCAGAAAAGTGCACACAGAACAATTTAGCATCTTAAATCAAAACATTGTTGCACATGGAAACAATGAAAATAATCTTCTCTCTTGATATATTTTCTAGAAACTTAATTTCTTTCGCTGTCGTTTTCTTACCCGTTGCCCTGCTTCTGTCCTCTTGGCTTGTCACCTCCTCTCTTCTTCTTGAGTTTCACATCTTTAAAACGCTGCACATTCATCCGGGAGTTTACAGCTCTGCAGACGTCAATCATAAACAACAACATGCAGATTACATGATGTGACACAAGCTGTTAGCGTCTGTCTGTCTGAGTGTTAATGATGATGAACTCGACCTCAAGTGGGTTTGTAGTTCCTGCTGCTTCTCATGGCCTCTTCTTTAATGTTTACACACAGAGTTCATAGTTTTAACATGACTTTTATTCTGAAATAATACTTAATAATAAACCTTTACACTGTATGTCATAATTGCAACGTGCAATACATGTCTTTAACTTTTAACTTGTGATCATTTTGCACACCTATCTGCAAATTTATCCACTCATCTCCGAGCAAAAAAAGTTTTCCTGCTGTTTTCTGGTGCCTGAATCACAGCAGTTCAGTCGCTCCCACTCTGGGGATTTGTCTTGTTTTTTTCTAAAATTGAGGGATTCTTTTTTCCCCTCTCAGGTGGAAACATCATGTGAACCCTCAGGGTTATAAAACCTGTTGTATCGTTTTTAAAAATACATCACTGAGACTCGCAGACTCATTCTGAATTCCTCAACAAACAAAAAACTCTGATTTTGAGTTTTCAGTATATTTCTTTATTTAACCTGGATGTGTTTATTTACAAATATATCTCAAACTTATTCCATGTGATGTCAATAAACTGTAAGCTGCAGATATTTAAGGTATTTTCAGTTTCATATTTCTGATATCCAGTGACTTTTCCTCTCTGTTGTTACTCATCAGGCAGCCTGCGGCTTGTTACCGTCCGGGAACGCAGTTTGAAGTTGATTTTAGAAAGCTGACATTAAATGATGCTAATATTAGCTGATGGGAGACTTTATTCATCACAGAGGGGAAATTAAATGGTTCAACAACACAAATAATAAGACTTTAAAAAAAATTGCCTGACTTATGCTGCAACGTCAATGGTCAAAACTCCTTTTCAGAAGATTTCTAAACACTTCAACATAAAATATTCTAAATTTAACATATTGCTTTTGTGGTCACTGTAGTGAAAAAATCTGCAGCGACGGGAAGGTGATGATTTTTATTTCCTTGAGGCTTCAACAGGAAAATCCTGAATAAGAAAAACATACAAAACAAGAAAATGTGCCAGACGTTCAGGAGTGTGAACACACAGTCAGAGAAGCACAAAGTCTGTTTGCTATGTGTCACCTTTTCTTTATTAGATATTGGTACAATAACATCTACCCTCCAGTATATGAAGACATAATCTGAAGAAACAGACAAGTGGATGAGATCGAGATATTTTAATTACCGTAAGTAAATAAGTAAAAGTAACAGTAACAAAGAAAATTTCTCCTAGGCGTAAAGATCATCAATTCAAAATTGTATTAAAGTAAAAGTGTGCAGAAGGTTTAGCATCAAAATGTTCTTAAATTATCAAAGTACTCATTATGCCCCATTGTGTTATAATCTATTTATCACTGGAATACTATTAATGTTTCATTAAAGTGTACATGTAAGCAGCAGTTTATTGTTTTACAATGTATATAGTTTAATCTATAACACTGTATTGTTTGTAAATCTTGATCTGATCGGAGTAAATGACTTGGATATAAATAAAGTGCAGTAGAGAGTTAATCCTCAATATAGTGGAGGAGATGTAAACAGTCTCATAAAAGGGATATACCAAGTAATATCATGTACCTCAAAATAATACTTCAGTGAAGTACTTCAATACTTGTACCAGAAGCTACATATCACCACTGGTTACTGAACACAAATGATTTGTTAACAACTACATTTAACACACATGCAGAGCAGCATTAAGCTTTAACACATAAATAAACTAATATGTTAACAAACAATAATATTAATCTTAATAAAATGGTATTATTAAACATGTAAGCCATGCACTGCGGCACAGTAGTTGAAAGAAACAGCTCTGAGTATACGAACACACTGATAACATGATACTAGTAAACATACTGAACATACCCAACCATGCAGAGAGCATCATCTAACAGGCGGAGGACATACGAGTAGCAGCACATTACCAAAATAACAAAATAATAAAAAATATATTTTTGAGCACTATTATTGTTCTGACTTTGAGAAGCCAGACTTTCTATGAAGGTTTGTAGGTATTTATTAATTTAAATCTATATTTCATCAAACAGTGTTATAACTACCTGATTATCTAGATGAACAGAATTAAAGTGAAGTGAGATGTGGTACTAATAAAAGTTTGAAGGACGGAACACAGAAGTAGATATTGTGGTTATTAGTTTTAAAATACTGGAAAATGATCAACAGCAAGAATGTTTTTCTTCTCTGGATTCAAATTTTAGTAAACAATAAAGTTATCTGCAGGATGGAATCACTTAGTTTTTTATATTAGTGCCTAATAAGTGCCTTAAAGTTGCTTTTTAAATTTTAAGCCTACAAATGCAGAATAAACAGCTCCTGCCTTTTTTTTCTTGCAGTTTTCCTGATATAAAAATGCTTAAATTCTGTATTTGATGACAGAAATACAAACATACTTAGGTCAAATGTTTTGTTCAGAGACACAAACTAAAACAAGATAATTTAACATTTCTTATACAGATTTCAATCCATCAAGTCTGATAGTTTAATGATAGTTTTAAATGTTGATTGGTATTCGGTATTATAAGAAATGGAGCTTTGCAGCAGTTTTGTCTCATTTGGAAAAGTTTTTCCAGAGTTTTAACGAAGCCCTGAAGGTTTGTGTTTTAGCTTGTCCCTTGGTGACGGGGCAGACTCTCGGGGTTGTTGCTCGGAGCGCTGGGCTCTGCAGGCCGGGATTAGCTGAGTGGAAGTCGGTGCCAGTGAAGGACTTTGTTTAGCAGCGCAGGGGTCATCGGGCCCCGAGCAGTCACGCTTTAAACTTCAGCTCTGCAGCAGATTAGATGCCACTTAACACACAGAGGATAAAAGGCCGCCGACCAGAATAACCCTCAACACGGACGCACACCTCCAAAAAAAACTGCGTCTTACTCCTTTACTCCTAAACATGCTGCAGGGCGACATGCTGAACATCCATGCTGCTTATGGAGAAACGACTGATGTTCAATTTCTGCTCAGATTTGTGAGCTTGTTTGCTTTTTTCTTTCATCCGATAGTTACAATTTTAGGTTGTATTTTATTTGGACAAAGTTCTTGTACAATTGCTTGATTTTATAACATTTAACACTTTGGCTTCCTTTGTTAAATGAAGGAGTTTGTAGAAAACGCTCAATCTAAGAAACTGAGAAAAAAAAAGCAATGTTTCAATACTGGTACAAAAAATCAGGTATTGTATTTGCCATAGTATTAAATAATTTCAAGCAATGCCTGTATCCTTATAAACTGTACAATAAAATAACCAATATTTTCTCACTCATCTCTGCTAAAACTGATACATGCTCTAGTAGTTAAGAGCTTTTAAAATCCACAATACTTTTATGTTTCTAATTTCAAAGCATTGTTAATTTTCATGCTAAATAATCAACTTCCCAGTCAATAAACAGTATCATTTTCTAAAGGTAAATGGTTTGTTATATATCATCAGAGGTATTTGTTTGGTTGCAAAAGCACAACCGAAATTTAAAGTAATGATATTGTATGTGAACAAGTTAGATTTACGTCCAAAAAGTTATACCGTGCTCCCTAAATCTGCTTATTTTAAGAGAAATGTTTTCTCTCATTTATCAGCCCAATAAAACATGGGGTGTTATGCTTTAGCCATTTGGTGAGAGCAGGCTCTAGTATTACTACTTTTAGTAAATTACCCAAGTACTTCTTCCACCTCTGGTCGTCTTTATGCTATAATCTGTAGCTGCACTACAACAGCGCAGAAGAAATGTCTGCCTTTATGCTGTGGCATAACACTTATGTACTGCATTTTTCCCAATATGTCCAAAAAACAACTCTGACTGGTCGTGTGATCATTAAAGTAGAGTGACGTGAAGGACAAAGGAGGGCTGTCGCTCGTGTGGAGGAGCTGGAAACTTGATCGAAAGGCAATTCTAACTACCAAAATCCTTTAAAAACAATTGTGTCTGAGATGTTGAAGGAAATGATGGGTCCTGGTGAGTTTGCATTGTTCCACTGGCCCCAAACCCAGACGGAGGAATCTGTGAAACCAAAAGCCTTGTTGTTTGTCCTACTGGGTTTCATGAAAGAAAGGGTTCAGCCGTGATCTGCAAAAATATTCATCTTGCAGTTGAAAAAGCTTTGGGTTTGCTCGCTTCATGTTTAGTGTTGTAGTCGAGAGTTTTGCGGGTCATGAATATCACATATCTCTCTGCTGTGGGCTAAATAAAAGGAAGCTGAGCGTGACAGAAACCAGACACCAAAGAAGAGACATCGTACTTTTAAAATTTTCATCACACGCAACGAGGTCGTGCTCCATCATTTCGTCCCCATGGAGACGCTCCGCCGCCACCGGCCTCCAATATTGATAATTACTAACAGACGACATGATGTCTCTAAAGATGTGGAGTGAAATAATGTGACCTGGATCTAGTTGGCAGGGGGACAGATGTGTTATCTTAAAGTGTTGTTTTTAAACTGTATTTTCAGTCTGAAAGCAGAGACTGCACCATGAGAAACATGTCGACTACTACGGATGCCTAGAGGGGCCACTTTGTGTGCCAGACGCCAAAACAAACATGAAAACATTCCTTCAAAGTGGAAAAATGACAGAACGGTTTATATTCTGCATCGTTTTCACACAATTTGATGGTTGTTTGAAGAGAATTGAGGAACAAAACCGTGCTCCTGTATCAGTAGGAGCCAACGTGATGAAATATCACTTAGAGAAAATGGGTGCAAAAAACAATATTGAGTTTTAAGTTGAGAAATTATAAATAGCATTTATTTTAATTTCTTTCATCTTATATTTAGGAATCAAAAACACAGTTAATCTCATCTCTCTGCCAGTTGAACCTCATACACTTGCAGAATATTAAGATTACTTCAAATGTTTGACAGAAATGAGCGCAAACTCTCTTTTATCATAAGTCTATTCCTAGTTTCCTATTTAAATGAATCAACTACTTCTTCCCTTTTTTATTACCACAAAACAGAAATGTTTTACTAATTGTATTTAGTTTTCTAAATTTAAATCCAATATTCAGAGCATATCTATTGCCTCCACATGCCTCTGAACATAGCGAAAGGCTAGCAGCTAACAGTGCTAAGTGTGCTAACAGCGCAGACAACGGCAACAGTGCTGACAGAGCTAACAGTCTTTACCTTCCGCGACGCTGTCTGTTGGTAAGGCGATATAAGCTAACAGCCGTATTAGCACATTGTTCGAGTGGGCCGCCGTTAGCCAAATGCACAAATAGGCACTCTGTCAAATGTAAATGTAAATCAACTTATATTGTCACAAATGTACAGAGAACAGCACGGAGTGAAATAAAGTCCCTGCGTTTAACCCCATGTTAGCATTAGGAGCAGTGGGCAGTTACTGTACAGCTGCCCCTCTGGCCCCTCTCCAGCTACCAGTCCACCTTCTGGACTTGGACTGAGCTACTGTCGCCCAAACAAAGCACAGAAAAGCTGGGATTACACCACACACAGAAGGAGAGTGACTTCGTTCTCTGCTCAGGTAGACATGACTTTTAACACTCAACCTTTAAAGTTTCGTTGTCCGGTGTTTTTACAAAGTCCTATCTTGCAGATACAAGTTCAGAACATTTTGAAGCTTTTGCAGACACTTTCACAAACAATGATTTCTTCATAATGTAAGCTTAGTAAAATGTTAACGTGATTACCAAGACACAGTGTACATTTACGATGTAGTTCAAGTAGAAGAGCTGCTCAGCCGTTATTGTAGCGCTGCTAGTTTGTTCCCTGCTCCTTTGCAGAATATTGTACTTAAATAAATATACTAGAACAATGCCGGAAGTCCACTTTATCTCGAAAAGCTCACATATCTGGCGTCACATTTAATGACGATATTACATGCAGTTGTATCTACTTTCTGCAAATATTCTGAGACAAAAACCACGTAATAATTAAAAACTCTTGATTCACGACAATTTACCTTTTAAAACACTAAATTAATTTTACTAAACTTTTTGAATGCACGATATTCATTCTGAACCACAACACAGTCCTCTTCAGGTTTATCTATGCTTGAGTGTTGTTGAGCTCAAACCCAGATCCTATAGGGGGTTTTGTCATGCAGTTGATGTGTGCGTCAGTCCTCAAGGCCTTTCTGGCTCACTGAGGCGTGAACGGCCGAGTGTCGAGGAAGCAGCAGAGACGATGTCTGCAGGCTCATGTTTTGATCTCTGAAATCATCCCTATCAAACAGATTACGGGCGGAAATACCTGACATGATGGCAGACAAAAGAGAATCGAGTATTGAGAGGGGACACACGGTGTTTGTAAGGTCTGAGGCTCTGATGTATGAGGGCTGAACTCCAGTGATGTTTTGTATTCTGAGGAGCTCAATGGACAGAGCACGGCACCAACAACTAGTGTTATTATTACGGTATTACCATGTGTTATGGTTATAGTGTCCCATAAAGACGGAACCTGAAGTATTCAATCTGTTAATTTATTTTCAATTTTCAAATTTGGGAGTAATGTTGTGTTTTCCACCACATGGTACTTACTCCACTCATTTTGGTTCCAGGTGCTTTTTTCTATTCCATTTTTCCACTGCAGATATTACCCCTCAATTTATGCGGGATTTTTAACTGATTGTGGTAGCGTTGAAACTTTGAAATCTTCAACGGAACACTCATTAAATCATTTCAGCGGTAACCCAACTTTCAAAAGAAATCTGGGTCGAAATATTAAAAAATTGCCGCTAGAGACGGTAGCTTGGCTATTTTAAAAATGGCAGGTTTGTGCAGGATGTCCCGTGGCGTGCTAGTAACGATTCCCTCTGACCAATCAGTGGTCTGCTGTTTAACTCCAACTTATAGTATTGGTTGAGCTCCCGTGTAACCTTGACTGAGGCGATACCAAGAATGGAGTGGTTCAGTTGGTACCAGCAACAACTTTTGCTAATGGAAACACAAGAATAACCATTCGTGTAATGAACTGAGCTGCTTGGTGGAAGTTTGATTCCCAGCTGTACTTATGAACCATTTGAAGACCGTTTCTCTTAGGCAAGTAAACAGAAAGATGTTAGGATCATTTTTTAGACAACGACAGATGTGACACGTTTCTCAAGCTCACCATAGTCCAATTTCTATCCAAATTTAGCTCAAATTTAGACCTAATGTTCAGAAAATCTCCAAAAGAAATGTGTATGAATTTATCCATCCACTACTGTTGTTGCCATTAAACCCTTGCAGAGGAATATGAGGACACAATAAAATGAAATACTTAGAAGAGCTCCAGTCAAAGCTTAAACAATGGAAAACCAGTTAGAAAACATGATGGAAATGTGACATTTCTGTTTGTTTCATGTATTAATGTGAGGAAGGTTAATGTCTCCTCATGGCTCCACACAGCTCGGATGTTTTCAGCTCTTCGTGCTTCATGTATGTCATCATTTAATCCATAAGTCTGTTTCGACTTTGGTTTTATCGATAGATCAACTTTTTCCACTTCAGTCAAGCGTAAAAACTTTTTGGTGAAAAATACAATGGGGGGCATATTTTTCCGTTTGCTCTTTTTTTATGCACAAATTAAAATTGGATGTAAACACACGGACTGGCTTAATCAGTAGCTTTTAACAGTGGAGCTCCTCACTGGTGATTGGGGTTGTCACTGTGAATCACAGTACGTTGCACTCGTCGTTAAAATATTGTGAACGAAATTAAAGTTTTATGCTGAACTCATTCAGCTCGGAGCGCAAACAGACTGAACATACTACGACAGGAAAATTCCTGTACAGCATTATCCAAGTGTCTTGTATCTATTCGTTGTATCCAAGTGTCTTGTATCCACTAATGGAAATCAGTAGATACAAGACATTTTGTTATTACAGTTTATCCCAACTGTATGTGTGGTTTGGATGAGTGAATAACTAACTGCTTAGCTGTTTAATCATTTAAATTTAAACAAAGGTTATCAGTTAATTATTAGATTAAAAGAATCAAATGAAAACTATAAACTTTAAGGGCCCTGTTAAGAGTAAAGAGTGAATTAAGGCTTTGATCATGAGGCAGATGTTATTGTTTAGTCAAACTGAATGAAGGGGATTTGAGGCATTCAAGGACTTAAGTTTGTTTTAACTGTTTCAACTGTGACTGAACTTTAAATTCCCCTTTAAACTTCCTGTTAAATTAGTAAGAATGTCAGGGTGCCGTGACCTCTGACCCTGAGCTTCCTTATTATTGGTTGTTTGAGATGTCTTTGTTTTGAAGTTGTTTTTCTGCATCTGCTGCAAAATACCTTAATTTGGAAGTCTTTTTAATAATACAATTACTATAATAAACAGCATCAATTATATCCTCCAGTTCTTCGTTCCTAAGAATATTAAAACTATTTTCTAAACTGCTTTTTTGTGTTTTAAAGTATTTTATGAAAAGTGTAAATATAGAAATATTTAGCATCTTCTTAGAGCTTGCATGAATTTTAAAGGTGCACTTTGCATTTAAAAACTGTCAGTTGAAACTGGGTGGTTATGTCATATGCTGGAAGATAACTTTTTCTTGTAGTCACACTTATTTTAGACTTAAATTAAAAGAAAAGTGACGAACAAGGATCTCTTCTGGCCAGAAACTAAGGTGGAAGTAGTGTGAAGTCTCAAGTTGGTTTCTTTTATCCATGACCACAATCCTTCCCTAATCTTAAAGTAAAGAGTCACATTGTTTAGTGTTTATCTGAAAAAGAATGGTCGGATTATCTTGTTTATCAAAAACAAGACGGATAGGTCGAGCAGAGTTAAAGTTAGTTAGCTAATGTTTTTTAACATTTTATTAAAAGTGTCTGCTTGAAACAGATGTTTAATTAGCCTTATCTCAACTGTCATATAACCGTCACATCTAATATTAATAATTCATTTTATGTATTCATTTCAAACATGAAACAAATAATTAAAAACAAAACAAAAATTACAAATTAAATTGATGACTAACTATTAATATTCAACTTTTCATAAACAATGTAGATGCATTTTCTGCCTTGACAGCTGTGAGTAAGAACAGTATCCATGTTTGTTGTTTACATCCATTATGTATATATTATATCTGCGAGTCTCTCAAGATCACCAACCCCAGCTTTAACTTTCTTGATGCAAATACCTTTTGCTCACTGAGGAGTTATTCCATACATTTGATGGCTCATTTCACCCTGTGTACATTTAGAATTGAACTCTTGTTTCTTTAACAATAATGGTCTGTATGAATATAATAGTACTTTTGGTATATTTGAGCCATGGGGGTTGTGGATGCCTTTCTTCAGATGTAATCACCTGCATGAGGGCCGTCTGTCTGTCAGATTAGGTTACATCAGTATCTTCAGTCAATCTCACTCTTTCAGCATTACTGAACTGAACTACTGCATACATGTATTATTTTCATATAATAATATTCAGTTTTTGATGCTCTGTGGAGGAGTTTCTCTTTGCACTTTTGTATCAATAATCTGAATCTGCAAAATACCCAAAGTCATCACATAAATGTAGTAAAGGAAATATTGGTTTCTAAAATAAAGTGGAGTGGAAGTAAAAAGTAACTGAAATAGAGATACTAAATTACAGACCAAGTATAGACCAACTACCGCGAAACTGTACTTAAATACAGTACTTGGGTAAACATCTTGAAAGATTTTTCTCTAAATATAATGTAATAGAAAACATGCTGATCGAAAATCTCTGTCGGCTAACAGTGTTATGTTGGAACAAAAATGTCTGTTTCCATATCATACTTATAATACTACAAGAAAAATGGTGTTTCTGTATTTACATGTCTTCTACACGGATAACCAGCTGGTGTGGAAGATGACTTTTTAACCTGTTAGCTGTTAGCTGTTAGCCTACGTCTGTTAGCATGATATCATGTACTGTATGTAGGCATCTGATGCATATCAACGCTCTTAATAGCGCTCTTGATATTCAATATTTTATGTCTGAAATACAGGACCCGTTGCTTCAAAAATGACCAAGAATCTCAATATTAGTTGTAACTATATGTGAAAGATTGATACAGTAACTAACACATAGTTTTTGTATGTTTTCTTGACTTAGATGTTGAGTGATTTCAACAAAAGTTGCCGTCCAGGCTCAACCGTCCGTGAGTCTCTCAAACAACCAACAAACTTCAGGTTTAAAACCAAAGTCTGCTTCAGCTTCTGGATGGACAGACATGACAGCCAACAGTGAGTCAAAGGTCAGTGTGCATGTTTGTTGGAAGTGTTGGAGACTCACTCAAACAAACAAACTGTTGGATGATGTGATTGTGTGACTGAAGACAAAATCGAACTCTCCAATGTCAGACTTTCAAAAATCAAATAAGCTGTGTCTTACTTTCCACAAATATATTTATAGGCTGATTTGTTAATTTTGCTGGTTTAATGACTTAATCCAGTAGCTATTATATTCAGTTATGACTCAGCAAAGATGCAATAGATTTGGCCACAATTTGATTTGATGTATATTTGTTAACAAGTAACAAACTCCACCTACAAGCATCTCTGAAGCTCAGTAATTAACATGTTATGTTTAATAAATACAAAGACGTGGATGAATGATCACTTCATGGTTTGACAGAGGAGTTATTTGCCGATCTACTTCTTGACTTAGAGCAGTGACATCCTGAAGTCTACACTGGAAAAACTAGATGAAAATCTTTATCAATAAGCTCCAGTGGTGCTGCTCACTAAATTTAGTTACATTTGGACGGAGCCAGGTTTGCTGTTTCCCCTCCTCTCCAGTCTTTATGCTAAGCTAAGCTAAGTAGCCGCCAATTGGATGATTTGATATTCACCGTACACAACATAGTGATGTCAATCTTCTCATCTATGTTTGGGTAAGACTGAGTTCACTCATAAACCTGACAGCACATCGACCACATGCTGCTGTTTGACAAGCAGTTTTTTGTGCAGTCTGTGATTTAAACATTAAGACATTTTATTGTGTAAAAAGGAAGTTTAATTCAGCTTCACCACCGCAGTCAGAGAGAGTCAATCAGCTTTGTGACATCTACATCCTGTCCAGTTCTCAGCTGGTCTGTCCTGGAGGTGTTTAACAGGAGAGCACTGTGTGTGTGTGTGTGTGTGTGTGTGTGTGTGTGTGTGTGTGTGTGTGTGTGTGTGTGTGTGTGTGTGTGTGTGTGTGTGTGTGTGTGTGTGTGTGTGTGTGTGTGTGTGTGTGTGTGTGTGTGTGTGTGTGTGTGTGTGTGTGTGCTGCTGACAGGGTGTAAAACTATGTTCCTGCAGGGGACGGGGACGGTCCAAACGCTCAATCACAATCACTTATCGGTCCTGCAGGGCTCAACATGTCGTAACTGTAAAAAAAACACACACAACTCCAGCCTGCTGATTCACACATTCAGCTTTCTACAGCCTTTAAAATCAGTTATAGTCCTCTGATATGTTTCTGCAATGGTAGAATAACTGTACTACAAATTGGAAGTACATTTTATGATACTTTTTACTTCTACTCCACTGTCTCACAGGGAAATATTGTACTGTGTCCTCCACTAAATTTATTTGACAGCTTAAGTTAGTTACTTTGCAGATTCAGAATGTGAACATAAAATATCATTAACTAATAAGTTATAATGCATTGTCAAATGTTAAGCTATTCAGCAGCATATAAAGTAATTAAAATGAGCTCCATCTTTACCAGGTGATGAACATGCATCAATAATTATAGTACTTTTGGGGGAGAAAATTAAATCATGTTGACTGAAAATAAGATAAATACATATACATATATTTAAATTATTTTGGTCCTTTAAGTATATTCTGATGCATTTTTTTTGTTGCCCAGCCTTAATTGTATGTTATTCTAACTGGTTTTCTAAGTAACCTAAATTCCTGTAAAATAGACGAAAAAAGACTTAAACAAAAGTATGCTTACTATATTTTTAACACCTTTCAGCTTTCTCAGGAAATGATCAGGCGAGTTATCATTTAGTCCATCGCCAAAACAAAATAATTGACCATCATTTTCAGAATCAATTAATTGTTTAGGTCTCTTATCAAGAAAAAATGCCAAAAATCCACCCTGGTTCCAGGTATGAGTATTTGTATATCATTGTAAACTGAATATCTTTTGGCCTGTTGTTTCCTTGGGCTCTTAATTAATCTTAATTCGTAGCAGCCTAAGTATCTGTAGAAGGCTATCAATTATATTTGTTAATTTTAGCTATTGAATATTAATATGGTTCTACACAGCACCTCAAAGATAGCATAAAGTATAATCACTATAATGGTGCTATAAAACACTAGTGATAAAGAGACATTATGATGTTGTGAATGTCGGCACCTGACGACCAATCATGAGCCGGCTTTGGTCTTTACTGTACAGATATTAAGTTAGGCTAGATTTTTGAATTTGTGACCTCCAAGTGTGAGTTTTACTGGTTTAGTTCCAGTCTATGGTGGTTGTGACATCACTTAGGCACAAAATGACATCACTACGCACCCCACCCCCTCTCTCAGCCCCGCCCATCTGGGCCTCCCCAGCTGCCAAAACAAGCTAGCCGACTGAAGCGCTGCGCTGACCTAAATTCTCCCAGAGAGACTCTTAAAGCTGCAGAGACGCAGACTGAGTGAGACACTGACTCTGAGACAGATACAGACTGAGACACAGAGAGAGAGACAGGCAGATATGCAGAGACAGACTGAGACAGAGAGAGAGAGACAGGTAGACATGCAGAGACACAGACTGAGACAGAGAGAGACAGGCAGATATGCAGAGACACAGACTGAGACAGGCAGATATGCAGAGACAGAGAGACAGGAGAGATAGGTAGACAGAGACACAGACTGAGACAGAGAGAGAGAGACAGGTAGATATGCAGAGACACAGACTGAGACAGAGAGAGAGACAGGTAGACAAGCAGAGACACAGACTGAGACAGAGAGAGACAGGTAGACATGCAGAGACACAGACTGAGACAGAGAGAGAGACAGGTAGACATGCAGAGACACAGAGAGACAGAGAGAGAGACAGGTAGACATGCAGAGACACAGACTGAGACAGAGAGAGACAGGTAGACATGCAGAGACACAGACAAGAGAGACAGAGAGACAGGTAGACATGCAGAGACACAGACTGAGACACAGAGAGAGAGAGAGACAGGTAGACATGCAGAGACACAGAGAGAGAGAGAGACAGGTAGACATGCAGAGACAGACTGAGACAGAGAGAGAGACAGGTAGACATGCAGAGACAGACTGAGACAGAGAGAGACAGGTAGACAAGCAAAGACAGAGAGAGAGACAGGTAGACATGCAGAGACACAGACTGAGAAAGAGATTAGAGCACAGACTGATACAGACAGAGACTGAGACAGACAGAGACAGATACAGACAGACAGAGACTGAGAGACAGGCAGATGGACAAGCACAGACAGAATCAGAGACAGACATAAGTATACGGACATAAAAGACAAGGAAAGACGAGACAGAGGTTGACTGTATATAGACAAAGACGGACAAGATAGAGATTGACTCAGACAGAGACACACACTGAGAGACAGACAGATGGACGAGCACAGACAGACTCAGAGAGTCAAGCAGAGACGAGATGGACTGAGACACTGAGACAGACTGAAGGACGAGGAGAGTCACAGAGAGATAGTCTTGAAGTCTTTGTTTCTCTGCAGTTTTTATAATTTACAACATAAACTTGTTTTTATCTCCAATTATTATTTAAAATAATATTTTATTATTGTATAGCTTTTTGTGTCTTGAAACATAAATTATTGTCTGAGATGACTAGTAATTTATTACGAAATGTTGGATCTTGATTTATTTATTTATTATACTATAGAGCCTATCTTCATTTGTTTTTCTGTTATTACTTTGTATTTATTTTCCATTATAATGTAATGATTTAATAGATTTTGTTTGAATGTATAAATACACTCTAACTATTGAATATACCATAGGCACATTAATGTTGTTATTGTAATGCCATTATTTATGACCATAAAAGGACTTCAAGCCACTATAGGAACATTAAATGTGTATCATAGTGGTTCAAGCTTAATTATTGTCAATATGGAATATTAAAAGAATAATACAAGACCTTTACAACACCTTAATGTATGATATGTTATCTCACTGAGAACTGAAACAGCCTCATCATAACTATAAGATTATTACAGAAGGCTGCACACAATAAAGAAACGTTTAATGAACTAATGATAGTCATACTATGCTACAGTTTTAAGAAAAAAGTTGATCACAAGTTATTTACTAGCTAATAGTTCTGTGCTGTTGAATAACACATTTACAAACTAATAATATCAAACATAAAATGATCTCTAATTTTAGCCCGTTTTTTTTATTTTTAGGTCAGTACAGCTGGATGTTGGTGGAATATGAACACACGTGGATCATGTGACGTTACACACCGCTCTGAAACTGTGTGTAAAACTCCAGACTCACTGAATGAACTTCAGACTTTACAGAACTGAAATCAGAAAACCGAGAAAGACAAAGATGCTGAAATTAACCTGCAACTAATCAAATAATAAAGACTGAAGCAAACTGCTGCATGATGAGGCCTCTGAATAAATAATGTTATATAACATTGACAGTTCAAACTGCTAAACTGATGTCATAATATCCACTGAAAAATACTAATTTATATTAATATAATACAGCATACTCTGACTCCTCTCCCTTCTCCCAAAATTATTCAAAAATTTCAATCGTAACCCTTCCTGAAATTGGAGTATTAAGGTAAACTTCAAAAAATTTGGGGTAAAAGTCAGGCACCAAAAGAGTAACAAAGATCCTTGTGAAGCTTTTAACAAAAAAAATAATAATCCTGAAAATATATATATCTAAATCATCCTTTGTGCAGCAAGTAAACCTAAAATGTAATAAAAGTCACCTTTAATAAGGTCACATGGTAAGGAATTCCAAAAATTTAAACACAATTGAATGAAGATTTGTCTTTGAATACAAACAAACAATAAACAATAAACTCAGATGTTTAAAACTACCAAAACAGTCATTTCTGTAATTAAATAAAAAAAAAGTGAAATGAATTCACAAAACTCCTCCCTGATATAAAATGTTTTCTGGTTCCTCTGTCTGTAAAAGTGACATTTTTCAATATTGTTATGTTTATTCCTCTACACATCATCAGGCAGAAACTCTGCTTCGGGTTATTTCATCCTTTTTAATCAAGTTTAGTTTCTCTGAAAAACAAACAAACAGACAGACAGCAACGAAAACAGACAGTACAGACTTCATACAGGTGAACGCTAACAACAAAAGTGCCAAAAAAAACAACTTAAACATTTTTTTTTTACAAAACCAAAATGGAAAACTGTGACATGGTGCGAATAAAAACAAAAGAAATACTGGATCAGTTTTTATCCTGCTGCAAATTAACGCCCTTTCCTCTTCTGCAGTCTCTTAATACTACAATTCAATATTTAGATAGGATACTTTTTGTGCTTTTTATTTTCCAATACAATTGTAGTTTTTCTATGTGTTTAACTGCGTGTGTGTGTGTGTGTGTGTGTGTGTGTGTGTGTGTGTGTGTGTGTGTGTGTGTGTGTGTGTGTGTGTGTGTGTGTGTGTGTGTGTGTGTGTGTGTGTGTGTGTCAAGGTCAGCCTCTGTCTGGCTTTTATTTTGGTCAGAGGTTATGTAAGTTTTTGTCTGTCTTGCACTGTAAAAAAAAGAATAGTTAAAAAAGGAGGAGGAATCAGCTTCCGGTCTTCTGTTTGCATGCTTAGCTGTTTGAAATATTAACAGAAACATACAAATTCAAATTTAAAATCAATTTAAACGAAATCAAACATGCAGGTTGTTTACAGTCAAAAGATTTCTATTTATTTTTGCAATAAAAGGCCCCAAACTGACTTAAATAATAATCAATATATTGAATAGTGCAGTTTAATATTATCGCCAGCAGCAACTGGAGGATTTTGAGCTAACTTAGATGGGATATTTTCTTTTATTACGTCTTTGTTTGCTTTTTAATGTAGTAATTCACATAATAATGTCACTTTATGTTGTGCAATTTTCAGTTTTTATATCATTGACATTTTACTGATAAACAGGGATCCTATTGGCCATAAACAGCTGATTTATCAATCAACCTTATCTGCAGTCTCATTTTCTCTACTGGAGCTTTTCTTTGCTTTATTTTTTTGCAAAGGCAACATTTATTAGATCCGGATTGTTTTCCAGAGCTCAGACATTACTGACCTGAGATCTGAGGACGGACCGATCAAGACCACACTGATCAATACTTTGATAGTCAAACGCTGCTCTTTCGGTGTGCTTACAAAAAGAATTGCCTGAACATTAGGATATTTTTATTATAATGCAGTAATGAGGTTCTGTGCACTTTGTTTGAAATGTTCTTTTTAAACAGTGGGGAAGATATCTTTATTTCATTAATATATTTTTTTATCAAATGTGGGCTTTAATGCTGCTAAGAAAACTAAATTCAACTGTAAAAGTTTAAATAATTTCAGATATTATTATTTTACTAGTTTGAGTCATGTGATTCATGTAATTAAATACTGACTAACTTGCACAAAATAATAATTGCAAAGGTAATATTTATTGAGGAATAAAATAATCATTTTGAACCCCCCAAAAAAAAGAAAGAGAAAATCTGATTCACATAACCAGTATTTCCAAATGAGCATGGCTGTGGTGAAAAGACATCTGGGTGCTCTTAGTAAAATAAATATATATCATATCATATCATTATTTTTAAGGTTAATTTCTGGGCTACAAATTACAAAAGCAGACTCTTTATGAATCCTGCAACATTTTTGAAATAAGGTTACAAAAATTAAGTTTAAATAATCAATGGAAAAAAAAAAAATGTCCAGAAAAAAATAATATTGTTTTCAGTTTTTAATCTATAACACCGTGTTTGTCTTTTCACTGAAACCTCGACATCGCTCATATGGGCACATGAAGCATTAGTATCGGGATCAGATTGTCATTGGCCCTTCCCTCCCTGCTGAATCAGCTGATGCTCGTTTCCAAGATGCCATTGAAGCTTGTGTGCTGCTGGTTGCATAATATCGGCCTATCGTTGCAGCTGGATGGAAACCTCGTATCTCCAAATGTGGTAAAGTTCAGAGACTCATTTAACACATCCTCAGGTTCATAAAACCTTCTCAATAATTACAAAAAAAATACAAAATTTGAATTAAACTTTGAATTAAACTAAAAGTGTCTCTATGACAGTTGTCTGTGGAGGAAGGCCATGAGATGCATTGAAAGCTCTGGTGAAGTTGATTTAGAAGTGGAGATTATTTTTGACAAGCTAAAAAATAAAAATATTGTATTTTTTTTTGCCTGACACAAGCTTTTTTGCCTGACACCAGCTGTGTGTGTGTGTGTGTGTGTGTGTGTGTGTGTGTGTGTGTGTGTGTGTGTGTGTGTGTGTGTGTGTGTGTGTGTGTGTGTGTGTGTGTGTGGAGCTGCAGAGATACCTGTGCAGAGGCGTCACTTTAACATTTTACCCGGAAAAAGGAGCTGGTCGGCGGGTCGTTCAAAACGGGATGGAGCTAAAGTGAAGTTTTTTTTATTTATTAATGAAATTGTTTGTATGGCGGCCCTGAGCGCACATGCGCAGGAGGTTTTACGCATTCAGGCCTTTACACACACACACACACACACACACACACACACACACACACACACACACACACACACACACACACACACAGAGGCCTAATCAAACCAAAAAAATCAACCGAGGTGAAACGGACAATCTGGGATTTGATGATGAACAGAAAACATACAAAAACTTGTGTTACAGCTGCGTTGTTTTGCATAATTTTTTTTTACAAATGAAGAGTTTTATTCCAAATATATTTATATCCATTTAATAAAGCTTAACTACAGTTCTGCCGTATTGGAGAAAGTTGGTTTCACTTTTGGATATCATTATTTTGGAAGGAAACTCTTCACAAAGAGAAGTTTTTCTTTATCTTCATGTGATTGTTATTATTATTATTATTATTCGGCCTGTCCGGGGTCAAACCTGAGTAGAGATATGATTTGTAGGCTTATGTTTCCTCTCAAAACCCCTGATTGTTTCTGCTGATTTTAAGGCTTTATTTATTCATTATTTACTTATTCAAAAGTTTTTTTCCTCCCAAAAAAAGAGAAAAAGTTTTGATTGTCTTTTTTTTTTCTTTCTCCTTGATTGTCTCAAAATTCATAAATAATTATTAACCCTGTATGTCTTATTTCACCCCCATCCCTCCCCCTTTTTCCTCAATACTGATAAGTTTACACTGACAAATAGAATTTAAATACATTGTACAATAAATACAAAACATAAATAAATGACTCAAAGTAAGTACTGAAAATCTTTGTACAAGATATAAATAGCTTGAAATATACTTAAAGCGTTACCTTTGGCAAGTCTAGTTTACAGTTGTAGGCTACAACCCGCGGGTAACAAAAGTTTGTCCCTTTTTTTCAAACAATTGCGAGAAAAGAAAAGAAAAAATCCTTCAAAATAAACCCGTTTTGCTCTTCGGGGGGCAGAATATGGCCAGAAAGTTTCACTTCATATATATTTTTTTGATATTTACCACTTATTATTTGCCCCTTAACATGACGTCTTTTGTGCGTCCTCGTCCTGGTGCCATCTATGGAGAGATGGTGATGGAGATGGAGATGGAGATGGAGAAAAGGAGGGAGAGTTCAGTTTAGGAAAGCGTTTGAAGAAGTCACCCTCTTTTGATGGGACAGCACCCCGGGGAACCCCGCAGACATGCCCGTGGAGAAGCCCGGTATGGAGCTGTTTCTGAGGGAGTCCGACAGCAGGGACTGCGGGGAGCTGCTGCTCGCCAAGCCGCCAAACCCTTGTGCTCCCTGCTGGAGGTGCGGATGAGGAGCCGGTCCTCCTCCTCCCGGGGCTGCAGGGTGCTGACTCCCTGAGACAAAGTACCCAGTCTGTCCGGACAGCAGCCCGACCGGCGACGGGCTCATCCCGTACCCGGCCGCCGACCCACCCAGGATGGAGCGACCCAAGTCCCCATTGCTCAGCTGCTCCACTGCGGGCAACAGGGACCCATACCCGGCTGCCTGGTTCAAAAACCCGGGTGTGGATCCATTATAGTGTGGGTGGTGGTGGTGGTGATGGTGCAGGGAGAGGAAGGGAGATATCTGCCAGTAGAGAGGGTTATTGGCCCGGTCGTTAATCCCCAACCCGAGAGGAGCAAAGCGCAGCCCCCGCTTCATGGCCAGCTTGCCCCGGGAGGTGGCGGAGCGTCTCCGGAGCTTCCCGGTGGTTCCTCCGATGAAGACATCATCGCTGCTCGGGTCCAGCATCCAGTAGTTCCCCTTCCCCGGGTCGTCGTAGTGCCTGGGCACCTTCACGAAGCACTTATTGAGGCTGAGGTTGTGCCGGATGGAGTTCTGCCAGCCCTGCTTGTGCTCCCTATAATACGGGAAGTTCTTCATGATGAACTCGTAGATGCCGTTCAGGGTGAGCCTCTTCTCCGGGCTCTGCCGGATGGCCATCATGATGAGCGCGTTGTAGCTGAAGGGAGGCTTGTCATATTTCCCATTTTTATTATTGGTGTTAGTGTTCTGCTCCGGTGTGGTTTTGACACCCTCCTCCTCCTCTTGCTCCTCCTTGGCCGGCTTCTCCAGCTCCAAAGCCGTGGAGTCCTCCTCCGGTGGGTCCAGAGACTTCTCAGAGTCGGAGGTAGGAGAGAAGGTCCCCGGGATGCTGACCACCACCGCGGCCGCAGCAGCAGACACCGGGTCCGGTCTGTCGCACTTGGAGGGCAGCAGGAGGCTCTTGATGCTGAAGGAGGAGGACCGGTGGACGGTCGGCGGGTCTTTTACATCCTCCATGCCCGGTGGCGGGTCTCTCCCAAAAAAAAAGAGGAATAAATAATAATAATAATAATGAAAAAAAACAACAACAACTCCCAAAAAAGCTCGTCCACCTTCGTTATCCGGGGCTGGAAACGAAAGAGAGACAGAGAGGAGAGAGAAAGGAGGGTCAGGATGAGAGATGGAGGAGTGGAGAGAGAGAATAGAGACACACAGAGAGAGAGAGAGAGAGAAATTAGTAATTAAGGAGGTTCCGACTCGCTACATCACAGAGAGGAGGAGCTTCTCCAACTTGCTGATTTTGTCAACAAATCCTCTTTTCTGCTTCTTGCTCTCTCTCTCCGTCCTCCCGTCTCCAGACTGAGACCTTTAACGTCTCTGCTCTCTGTAATCTGTCTCTTTAGGTATTTAGGACGAGAGTGCACCTCACCCCTAAACTCGTGCATGTGACTGTGCCGTGCGTCATGTGCGCTCCTCTCTGTGCATGTGTGCGTAAAATCCATTTCTGGGCTTGTGCGTAAAAGTGTGTGTGTGTGTGTGTGTGTGTGTGTGTGTGTGTGTGTGTGTGTGTGTGTGTGTGTGTGTGTGTGTGTGTGTGTGTGTGTGTAAAAGGCAGTCAGCCTCCTCGGCTTTGTTTTCTCAACGACAGTAATAGTTTGAATTCATGTCGGCAAACAAAGCGCGCTCATGTGTGTGTTTCTGGGTGAAGAGGAGGAGGAGGAGGAAGAGGAGGAGGAAGAGGAGGAGGGGTGAAGCAATGAGCTATTGTCTACTAATAAAAATCATTGTGGAGCACAAACAAACACACACACACACACACACACACACACACACACACACACACACACACACACACACACACACACACACACACACACACACACACACACACACACACACACACAGCCCAGAGGCAGCAGGTCTGATGCTGTAACCAGAGTGCCTCCCTTCGGTAGCAGACAGTAATGCAGAGCAAACCAGTCTGTCTGTTGTCTGCTGTATTCGTATCAGTTCTCTGCACTTATTGAATTTGTATTTGTTTACTGCACTTATCCTATTCATAGTAGTTTGTAGCACTTATTGTATTCGTATTAGTCTGTTGCACTTATTGTTTTCGTAGTAATTTGCCTCTGCACTATACTTTTGCTCTGGTTTATGCTTTAAGATGCTTGTTTAAGAAAGGAGATGCACTTATGACTTCTGGTTCTAGTAGTTCTCTTGAATACCTATGTTGAATACACTTATTGTAAGTCGCTTTGGATAAAAGCGTCTGCTAAATGACTGTAATGTAATGTAATGTAATGTAATATACACTAATAATGTTATGCAATAATAAGAATAAGAAGTTCAGTAAGAATATATAATATGTCTTATTTATTAAACAGATTTTGCTCTTTAATGTCCCTTAAACATATCTCTACAGTGAAGCAAATCACATTAACACTGAGTCAAACCCACAAGATGTTTTTTATACTGACATTCCAGTTTCTGCAGGACATAACTCTGGAGGAGTTTATGCAAATCACATTAACACTGAGTCAAACCCACAAGATGTTTCTTATACTGACATTGAAGATACTGACATCATGTCCTCCATATTGTTTCTGTGAATCTGGAATTTTAGGAACTTCTGGAGGAGTTTATGTTTTACAGTAACACACAAATTACACTGGTGGGTTTTAAAGTCTGTCTTTATGCAAAACAATACGTTTGATGAATTTGTTGATGTCCGCCAGAATATAATATAATATATATGTATGTATACCTTGAAATTTAACATTTTAAAAACAAGTTTATCATTTTCTTATACAACCTTTATAAACTGCGGACCTTTATATATTCTGTAGTGTTATGTTTGGCAGATAACAAAAGATATGTCTCGGGCTGCTGTCTGCAGTAAGAGGTGAATATTAAACCTTGAAATTTATAAAAAATAAAAATCTAAAGTAGACCACCACTTTTCCTACTGCAATGCACATTATAATCACTATTATTTCACCCTGACAGGTAACAAAGGCTCCAGCTCTGCCCGAGTGCGTTGAGTGACCCAAAATAGAGCCCTACCACTGTGGAGCCAGCGTGTCCAGCTAACAGCAGGTGATTGCAGGTGTTCGGAGTGGAGAGAGCACGATACTCAAAAAGGCTGTAAAAGTGGAGCAAACATTTGGATTCTTGTGCCTTCTACAGGAAAGGGAGCAACAAATGACTGGTTAGTGGTGACTTTACTTTTGTGTGTGCGTGTGTTTGTGCGTTGTGGTGTTGTGCTTGTCCTGAGGCCCAATTCTGCCACTGATTGTGTATTAAGTGTTAATAATGAATGTATTTCTGCATTTATCTTTGACACAGTGACCCCTCTTCAGAACAGGTCTTAATCATAAACTGTATAAAATATGGACGTATGTCTCTGTGATGTCACACACATGGGTTTCTTAAGAGCCTCTAAAGTAAGCGGCTCCAAAGCCAACAGGAGCCGGGCCGGGCTTTGAAGCACATTTTATTGTGGCCAAAACGGTGGAATCACAACTTCCTGGTCTGTCACATGATGCCATGGGGCCAAAAATACTTTTTCTCATAGACTTACATTGGGAAAGAGACATCTGTATATGAACTGATAACATTTTTTTGAGGTATATAAACATCCCAGCATGTAAAATTGAATAGCCCTCATTTAAATCATCAATTTCATTTTTCATAACTGAAACTTTTTTGTCTTCATGCACCACTGAGCAACTTTCAAAGAAATGGAAAAAAGGCCCTTCCTCAAACGCTGTATCCATCCATGGTGGCTCCATCTGTCGCCATCTTGGCAGTGAATACACAGCCTAACCTTATTGGCTGGTACGGCACCCGCATGTCACTCACAGCAGCCCCACCCTCAAGTCTGCATAACTTTAAAATATAACTTAAACAGTAAATAACATAAAATATCACCCCATGCACAGTTTTCATGAATGGGGGTATTAGTTATTGAGACCAAAACTGTTTTGGTATCAGGCTGTATGTTGATTTCTGCTGTAAAGTTGGGCATTGACATAACATGGGGGTCTATGGGGAGTAAATAGCTTTTAGAGCCTCAAGTGGTTATTTGATGAACTGCAGCTTTTTGCACTTCAGCTTTGGCTTCATTTCCCAGCACTGAAGTTTGCTGAGTGTTCCTAATCATCAGGTAATAAAGTCTGAACCATCTGAAGGTCATTGAGTCTGATGACCAGTCGACACAGTAAGCGTGTTGATCTCTGCTTTCCTTGGAATTCAGGGTTCAGGGAGCTGTTATGAAAAAACAAGAAACCCTGGCAGACCTCTGTATCCTTCCATCAAACTGTTTTTTAAGAAAAGTTCACCCACTTAACTTTTAAAAATACAGTTTAGAGAGTAATCCTAGCTCTAAATATTTCTCTTAAACAGTCCAAATAATCTTTATTTATTCATCGGATATGAATGATAGTTTCTCTAATGCAGAATGGAAGACACAGCTGGTCATGTTAAACAATGACAACACAACACAAGTTTAAAGAATCAAGTGATCAGTTATTTCATTAGTTGATCAACAAAAATTGTCAATAACTATTCTAATAATCAATGAATCACTAGATTTTCCAGCTTCTCCACTCAGACAATCTGCCATTTGTTATAATTGATGTCCCTTATTATTGAGGTTCAAAAGAGTTGAAATCCATTTAATTTCAACAAATGAAATCTACATGTAAATATTAATTTTGGATTTTTGAGACAACAGGTTTTTACAAGCTGCGTTCTTTGACACACGCTGAGCTGTGTGATCGTTTGTTTACACTCACTGCAGATTGTGTATGACAACAGAGCTGAAATCCAGATTAAACACACGCACGCACGCACACACACACACACACACACACACACACACACACACACACACACACACACACACACACACACACACACACACACACACACACACACACCACATCTTCCTCCTCCAATCTGTTGTATTAAATCTCTGCTGTGTTTTTGTACCAGATGGTGTTTCTGTTTAACTGGATCTGAACCTCCAACAAAGGCTCTGTTTGGGCTGCGTTCACAAGCATGAAGACACAGGTTAACACAAACACACACACTTTGATTCAAAACAGTACATTCTGAGTTTGCCTGAGCATTGATGGTGGTTTATTAGTGACATTTCAGACGCTTTCACTTTCAGTTTTAACCTCCAAAAGAAGAGCTTTAGATAATCTGGGTCGGTTTCTTTCCAACTTCTCAGATTGTCTGACTTAGTGAGTACAATCTTATTAGTACAAAACTACAAGAATAAGACCGGAGTTAGTAGAAACTGGAATTATCCTTTAAAGAGAACGGCACAGGAATAAGTATCATTAAAGACATCCTTGCTGCCAGTACTCAGTGTGCGCTTCCATTAATTATTAGAGGCTTAATCTCCTCCATTAAGGTAAGCAGGCTGTACTGTGAGCTTGCAACGTAAGGAGAAATTCCATCCATCTTCGTATCCTGCTTATCCCTTGCAGAGTGGCGGGGGGCTGGATGCCCTATTACTCTGGGCAAGATGAATGTCGCCAGTCCAGCACATGACTGACACAGATATATAAACACATTCACACGCAATGAGCAGGGATTCAGACAGCCCTGTGTTATTAAAACAGCCAAATAGGTCCAGGTTGATAATACTCTCGGAAAGGATTTAACAACTCTGGAGATGGTGAAGGTAAACTGAAGAAATTTCCGCTGTTCACGTTACAAAGTAATCCATCAGAACATGTTGTCAACCACAGCTCCATGACCCTGCATTACAAGTTGAGGCCTGGCTCAATGTGTTGTTTTACCAGAGTCCTGCAGGAATAGCTCCATTCAAATTTTCATGCAGTGCGTCTGAACGTGACCTAATGCAAAGCTGAACGAGTTTAAAATTCCCGGTCATTTTTAAACTCAGTTTTAAAAATGAGCTAATATATCGTTCCTTCCCAAGGTTTTCCATAACAATTTTTTTTTTACCAGAGATGCATTTGATTTTAAAAACAGAACTGCAGTTAATCTTGCTTATTTATTATTTCCTATTTCATTATATTGTAGTCGTAGTTTACAGTCTGCAGTGCTTGCGGATCTGTGAGGCTGTACTCAAAATGACAATGCTAACATCCTGATGTTTAGCAGTTATAATGTTTGCCAGCTTAGCATGTTAGCATACTAACATTTACTAATTGACACCATCACACAAAGCACATCTGAGGTCATTAGTTCTGTAGGTAGGTGCTAAACATTTGCTTGTTTCAGCCTCTAAAATGTGAATATTTTCTGCTTTTCTTTGTTATACATGTTGGTAACCTGTGTATATTTTGGACAGGTGTGTTATGCGGCTTTGAGCAACATCCTGCTCTCGTAATGATGGACCTCCTGGTGGCTAACAAATCAAATGATTTCTTAAGTTTCTGTAGCCCTGTTGTGACAGACGAACTTCCCAGAACTCTTATCCTTCTCGGTCAGACACTTTCAGTGTCGGTGTCAGTTTTTCCGCTGGCTGAGCTCGCCACCAGCTGCACAGATTACAGAACTGTTGCCAAAACAGCAAAAGTATTTATGAGCAGCTTTTAAGAGTTAGATTATCATGAGTCTGGTCTCACAAAACATGAACTTGGCTGACTCCTTCGTTAACTCGCCCACTGTCATGAGCGCTCTGTTGAGGAGGAGGACAGAAACCTTTTTTTACATTACTCATCTCTCCATGTAGCTGTTAGCGAGCGCTCCAAACTTCAGGACCAGCTGCTGTTTTCTAGGAAGACGTGAATCACATTGAAGGTCTGATCCTTTTCTCGTTCTTCTTGCTTATGTCCAAAGCTGCAGCCACATGATGAGGATTATGATGTGTCATCTTTTTCTTGCCAAATAACCTAACATTTCATGATAGCTAAAAAAGAACACGTACTTTTTGAGAAGCAACACTTTTCATGACTTTTAATTAGAACAACACTAGTACAGTTTAATTGACTTTACGTAACTCCCTACCGTGTACGTGGTTTTTAGCTCTATGCCCGTCATTGTAAAATCTCCTCACAAAAATATACTTTCATGCTCAAAAAAAAAAATTCTCAGTAATTTCCTCAAACAGTTGGTCACTGTAGTTCTTACCAAACAAACAGAAGGAAAAAGTGCATTCCTAGGGGACTATTTTCAGCGACGAATTAATCCACATTTGGTGCTCTAGTGAATATTTGTTGCAGCAGGACGGTGTGTGTAGGATTTATTCAAAATGAACTACAGTGAGTGTGTTCATGGTAACAAAGGACTGGCTCATTGATGTGTTTTTAATAGTTTCTGAATAACAATAAAGCTGTATGGCACAGAGGAAGAAGATATATCAGGCTTTGATTCACACACAATACCTTTTAGTAGATTCATTCAGTGTTGGTTTTGGTGTTTGGGATTTGTTGACAATAACAGCAGCATACACCAAACGGAGACAATCGGCTACTTTTTGGTTCTATGCTAACGTTACTTCTGCTGTCAGAAGGTTATCACAGTGGAGAATCGTGATAGTACTAGTTTTAGCTACCTCTCTCTGTCACATGACAGCTTGAGATAGCAGGAAGAGGCGGACTGAAGTTATACAAATATGCGTTGCCAGATTGGGAGGCTATTTTTTATTTAATTGTCAGGAAGAGGGAACTTTCTGAATAATTTGCGAGGTTTCACATTGGTCTAAATGTATCAAGGCTGATCACCATGTCTGATACTTCTAATCACGTTCTCTCACTCTGCGTGTATCTATAACTTCATTACCAGGAGGTTATTCCTGATCCAGATTAGATATCCAGATACAGGTCACATGTTAATACCAAGTGGAGACTGGGTTCAGAAAGTAGATCTACCAGTGATTGTGTATGTCTAGAATCAGATAATAAACTTCACAGTTTTATGGCTATTAAGCGAAAATAACCAAAATATTTAAGTTTGCAATATTTCACATGGAATAAAAAGACAAATTTGGGCGGTAAACGTCTTAAAACCATTAAGGCATTCCTTATATGTGTGTGTGCAGTGTAATGGCAATAAATCATTAATCTCCATATAAAATAATAATTTCCAAGTATAAAATAATGATGTCACAACCACCCACGCACGCATGTACATCGAGGGCTACACATGTAAGTGGAGCTAAATGGGAAGAGCGAGCATTAACACTAGCAGGATTACAGATTCAGTTCCCACCAGAGACCAGCTGGTTCTTTAAGTGTTTGCAGACTGGATATGTTTTGTCAGCTCTCATGAAATCGTCCAACAAACTGTATCCACATCATGTTCAGTAGAACGTACAGCCTGAGGATTGATGCGTGTTCATTTATTTGGCTTAAAGTAATGTTTTTTTTTATAATTATCTACGCCAGGAAGATCATGCGATTGGTGGCGTGTGTTGCACGTGCATCTGTGAGTGAATGAGTGAGCGAGTGAGTGTGCACCTCTGTGTCTGTCCACGGCAAATCTTGTATTCTGCTCCAGCAAACTGCATAATATTTGGGGAGCCCTGTTTTGACTGCTGCTCGAGGCCCTCTTGTGGTTGCGGTGGCTCAGACGTTCTCAAAACACCTTTTATCGCCTGTTTCATGCTTCCATTGACTGCCTGCTGACTCATTACTCACTACTTTTAAGCGGCCCCTGGCCAGTAGGGGATAGTAGTGATAACACAGTGGAGGGGATCTCCAACCCTGCCCCCAAATTACCACTCTGCGCCAACGGAATGAGCAACTCAGCCGCTGCTTTGATGGCAAACAGCTTAGTGAGTTTAATTTTGTTTCTTGCAAGATTCTATGAAGGGTACTATACTATGACTTCGCTCCGATAGCTTGCATTCATTACCGATTGTTCTTCAGTTTGAATGAAGTGTGTTTTTACAACGCTTTACAGCCCATTAGTTGCGTACATCACCGGTTGTAAGTTGGCTCACTTTTAATGTTTTGTATAATGTGTTTGGCAAAAACATGTATTTGCAAAGCATTATGAAGAGCATTATTCTGATCATAAGTTTAGTGTATGTAATCACAAAATCATAGAAATCTGAATACCAAGAGATCTCTGAACTACTGCTCTAGGGATTCAGAGGCCCGTTCACTGTTTTGTGAACCAGGAAATCTATGTCAAGTAATTCATCAATAGTTTGTTGGAAACTATGATGGGATCTGACAGCATGTCAGTCAGTATGAAACATCAGCAATGTTGTTTTTCAAGCATGAGCTGCCGTCCCAACTCGACAGCCATATCTTTGACCTTTGTGCCGGGTCTTTGATTGACCTCTGTCATCGCAGTTTGGAAGGTTGACGTCACCAACTGGATTTCCAGGACGCTCTCTATTTCAGAAATACCTCTCAACCTGATTTTGTTTACTTTTCAGGTACCTATGCCCGTCTGTCATCAACCAAATCTCAAACAAACTGTGACAGATATGACAGCATCATCTGCGAACAGTATCAAAATCGCTTATCGGGCATGACATGAGCCAACTCCAAATGGTTTAAAGTTTAAACTAAACTGTTTTACGGAGAGGCGGAGGGAGTCTCAGTGTAGAAATGAGGACAGTGGATGGGGACTTACTTCCTGTCAAAGCATGTTAAGAGCTGTACTGTACCACGGTAACTCCCTCTGGAGGGTACAGTGCAGGGAGGAGATGGGTCCTGGTCCTTCATGTTGGCGATATTATTACAGCCTGAGCCCTTACACCGAGAGACGCCAAACTAAATCAGGCTGACTCGCCGGCAGCGTCGGGGTCGTCCAAAGTTCACAGCTATTATTAGCACAAGGCGTTGGAGTATAATCCTTGAACACACACACACACACACACACACACACACACACACACACACACACACACACACACACACACACACACACACACACACACACACACACATACACATACATTACTCCTCACATACAACAACACATATACCTGCTCACAGAATATAAGTACAGAGATACATGCAACCCCTACAAGGCTTTGTTCACACACACACACACACGCACTGAAGTGCAAGGAAACACCTACTGTACATACTTGTCATAGAGAGAATGAGGAGGAGGAGTTTAGGGCAGAAAGGAGTAGGAGGAGGAGGAAGGAAGGCCTGGTTGGCATCAGCACCCATGTTGCCACAAGGCAGAGAGACAACAAAGCGTCCGTTACAAATCAAAACATTCGGTTGATTCATTCTGGGATGTTTTACTTTCCTCCTCCTCCTCCCTCCCTCCCTCCTTCTCCATCCCTCCTTCTCCTCCCCCTTCTCCCTCTCTGTTGTGTTTGGGATGCTCACACACTGACCTACATTGGGAAAACAGTGACGAAATGGGGGGCTTGTGAGTTTGCTTGTGTGCGGTTGGTTATGCCAAGTTGGTGAGTGCATGCGAGGGTTTGTTTGTTTATGCATACATGCATTTAATCTTTGTTTGTGCATGCATATGTCAGTATTTTAAGACAATGTATTCTATGATATGCAATATGCAGCATGTGGCAGCATGTGGTCACTGCTGGTGTCTGAAGGAAACCTGCTGCCGTGTTAATCTTACCAGGGTCATGACATTGGTGTGGAAACTGTTCATTTTAAAAATAAACTATGGCATGTTTAGGGAATACTTTGACTCTCTCTCTCTCTCTCTCTCTCTCTCTATATATATATATATATATATCTATATATATATATATATATATATATATATATATATATTTGCAGCTGGAGTCAGGATGTGGTTAGCCTAGCTTAGCAGAAAGCCTGGAAGCAATTAGCCTGGCAGTTAAAAAAATCTATCCCCAACGATGCATCTTGCTTGTTTAATCCATACAATGTGACAGTGACTCAGGGATTCATTGTCCAGCTGCAGATATTTACCAATCTATTATTTTGTGTTTGTGTGTCATGACACATATTTCACACCGCATCAAGCAGTTAACGAGGCGGAAGATTAAAACACACACACACACACACACACACACACACACACACACACACACACACACACACACACACACACACACACACACACACACACACTTTACCCTCTGTTCGCCTCAGGGCTGTTCATTCAGCTTTGCACAAAATATAAATATAAATTATAAGGTTTAACAAAAAGATTAATTATAGATACAGCCACTGAATCCATAGTCACTCAATCCATAAATATTCAGATATAAATATATACATACATTATAAATATAAAGGGATAATTCAAATGTCAAACATTAGTTTTTGTGGTTGTTCCAGCAAGGTCACCTTACATTGAATTTCATTTTCTGAAATAATCTTTGATATTCATCAACTAATATTAAAGAAAACTGTATTAATAACATTCCAGGTGTTATTATTTTGTATGAGAAGCGGTTCAAATACAATTACAGATTCTTGTGTGTACTAGCTGTTCGTTCCACTGTTGTTATTCTGCTAATTCCTCTTCTTTTTATGCATTTTTTGCTCTCTATCTGTGTGTGGTTGCCTGACGTCCACATGTTCTGTGATTAGCAGGTGTTTCTGCTGCTGTTGACTCTGAACCGACTCGAGGTGTCCTCATGTCCACCGTTCAGCCCGCTTTACACCCAAAGTGGATTAATGGGTCAATTTAGCGAAGTTCATCCAGGGTTCAAGTTACAGTTCAAATAGAGTTCAGCCGAGTGGCGACGGAGGGGCGGAGGGAGAGCCTGAGCCGCTCTGCTGGAAAACATACAGAGATAGAAACAGAACGATCAAAACAGAACAGAGATAGAAATGCAGAGCGATCAAACAGAGCAGAGTTATAAACACAGAACCCTAAAAACACTACAAACAGAGCAAAGATACAAACAGAACCATAAAAACACAAAGAAAGAACAGAGATAGAAACAGAACCGTAAAACAGAACATAGATACAAACACAGAACCCCTTAAAACATGAAGAAAGAACAAAGATAAAGAACAGAACCATAAAAACAGAACAGAGATACAAACACAGAACCAAACAAACAGAAAAGTGATACAAATGCAGAACCGTACAAACACAGGACCATAAAGACAGAAAAGAGATACAAACAGAACCGTACAGCCAGAACCACTAAACCATTAAGACAGTTAGGACTAGAAAACTGAACATTATTATTTATTATGACGACAGTAAGCCCTGAAATGTGTGGGGCGTTCCAGAAATGCCCTTTCCATCTGACTCGTGTCATTACTTGTCTTGTTGACACTAAAGGTTGCTGTTGGCTATTGTTCTCTTTGCTTACACAAAATACAGAAAACTAGTGAGCCAAGCTGGACGGATAATGACACCAAAACCCTCTGAGAAGTTATGTGAGGAAGTGTTTTTTAATTGCTGACTCAGCCTGCAGTCACATTAAAAACGTCAACACTGCAGTGTAAGTTAGGGTTAAGCTATGCGAGATGGCATTCAATTACTGAACTTGTGAATCTCTACAAGAACCTAAAATAAAGTTTTGTTTGAACAATAGGTCTAGATATAGGAACAAATTTAGTCTTTACAGATTTCTTTCACCATCAGTGTTAATTTACTCAAGTCAGAGCAACAATCATGTTTCATTGAAGCAATCCCGACTGAACAAAACTGGACAATTTGCTGTTTGTCTCTTTCTGCCAAGTTAATTTGTACACTGAAATATTCACACGTTCAAACTCCAGCTAAGCAGTTGTCTTAAGCACCGGAGCCTCCTCTGAAATATGGATTATGGACATGATGAATTATGCTACACGGCGTGTTTGATTGTGCCGCCGCTGCTGGGACCTGAGATCGGCGTGAGGCGGGCACAGCGTCCGACTTATTCATGAGATGCAGCTGGAGCTCCAGAGACCCTGCAGCTCAGCGCTACTTTAGCTCCTTGAACCCCCAGCTCAGGATTTAGCTGCAGGACTTAACTGAAGGGTTGAGGCCCGTTTGGCGGTGAGGTCAGGGATCAAGGAGATGAATCAGTTGATGTTCTGAAGGCGGACGACAGAGAAGACGCTGATGTCTAGTCTGTTAAAATGAACTGCAATTTATTGGTTCTGTGTAAATGGACACGCATTGACTTTTTTTTTCTTTCATGTTGCTACGGACTAAAACAAGGCCACTGGGAAGTTTATCAGGATCTGTTGTTGTGGTGGACAGACAAAAGAAACGCATCCATGTTACTATGAAACTGTCAGAGTTAGTGACGGAGTATTAAATATTGAGAAAGACCACTTATGATGGACTGAGGGGAGGTTGATTTGTCCAACAAAGACAGGACTTTGGACCATGAGATGGGTGTTCGAGACCACACATCCCACAATGTTGTTGTGTTTTCATTGCCTATAAAGCTAGCATTCGTGACTGTTTTCCTAAACATAACTGTGCATAGTTGTTTTAAGCCCAACCATGATGTTTTCCTTAAACCTAACTTAAGTTGTATTGTTGCCTAAACCTAACTTTTGTTTTGTAACGTCATGTCGTCCCAAAAAAGAAGTCGTCCTGGGTCCTGTACACAAAAACAATAAATTGCATTTCCTGACTATTTCACAAACTGCCATGGGACTGTGTTGTAATTCTAGTCCTTTGCAAATAGCTCTAAAGCCCCATTGGGACTGGATTAGTTTCTCTAGACCAGGTGGGATGACTTTAACATTACTTGAGCTGGTGCATGATTTTAAACCCGTCCATAGTGCGTATGTGGGTATTTTTCCCCCTAGCCCCAGTAATACTCCACCCCACTATGAACTGCTGTAATTTAAATCCCATCCGTAGTGACATCCTTCTTTTTAAATGAGAATCCCTGAGTTTGTTTCTGTGGAAAGAGCTGCTTTGTATTTTTATGAAATTTGACTTTTGTGTGAAAATTGAGGAAGTCAAAAATGTGGTTTCTTTTCTATTCTGATAGATGGAAACACACATATATGCCTATCCGAGGACCAATATGACGACAGAAACAGTTAAAGTTCGGGAGGTCAAGACCCCACAGAGGCTCATCAAATGTGCTGTTTTAATGTCACCTACTGTATTTTGGCTTTTTCCGGCTGAATGTCCACGTCTCCTACAGATCACATGCTGTAATTTCATGATTGTCATCTGCAACGATGAGTTGAACTACAGAGGAGCACAGTGAATATTTTATTATTCACCTCCCCCTGTAATGTTAATCCCGTTCAAATGGGGCTTATGTAACAATGCTGCCTTTATTTGTTAGAGTGATGGCTGAATGAGAGCAGAGAGGAACTACCCTGATGTAGGGAAGCCGAATCAAGCACTGGGAGATGGAGAGGGATGGAGAGAGAGCCCATGCGATAGTTACTCAGTGGATCGATCCACCAGGTTCATCATGTTCTAGAGAAGTCACACGAGTTAGTTATCAATCGTTCAGTTAGATCTTTTGAGGAATTAACAGCCGCATCGAGTGAATTGTACAAGATCACAATCAAACACAAAAAGCTTTGAGACTGTCCTTTTTAAAGAAAAAAAGCACTGGTTCTTCAAATGCATAACTTATGTTTCGTAGTTGTTTGTTTTTATCAGATGAGAACCTCTTCTGCCTGGGTTATTATGACATGAACGTCTCAGAAGGGAAGATGGAAGAAGGTTAAGGTGGACCATCAAAACAGCAAAGCATGTAGCCTTGAGAAGAGAGCCGACTGATTGCATCCTGTATTTTACCAACATGGAACATTTGTTTCTTTCCACCTAGTTCTTCCCTGAACGTTACCACATTGTTATTGTGCCAAAACTTAACCAAACCTTTCAACATCTCAGAAGCGGATCAGAAAACAGTCACACACACACACACACACACACACACACATTACACACACACACACACACACACACACACACACACACACACACACACACACACACACACACACACACACACACACACACACACACACAGGCATCCTATGTCTTGTTTGGACTGCGAGGAGTCAGACACCAACTGACCGGACAAATGTTCTTTTGCTTTTTCTCTCAAACACTGCCCCTGGCCAACACTCAGTTGTGTGTGTGTGTGTGTGTGTGTGTGTGTGTGTGTGTGTGTGTGTGTGTGTGTGTGTGTGTGTGTGTGTGTGTGTGTGTGTGTGTGTGTGTGTGTGTGTGTGTGTGTGTGTGTGTTTTGACTGTGTGTGTCGGTTGTTGCACACCCTCCAGGTCTGTGTGTATTGTAGCGGCCCACTGCTCCTGTGTCCTTTGATTAAGGTCAATTTGGTAACCAGAGTTGGCAACACACACGCACACACACACACACGCACGCACACACACACACACACACACACACACACTTACATTCATACAATTCTACTCATCCGTCCTAAATTAATGTGTGACATTTTCACTTTTGACAATAGCACATAGGAAGAGGAGGAGAGATGTATTTTAATGGATGATGGATAAAATGTGTTAAAAAGATAGCATGTCCTGGCTTCAAATCTTTCTATAAAAAAAAGGAAAACTAAAACAATGGAACTACAGAACATTAACCATAGATGTTCACGCAATTTAGAATAAATATTTCAGGTGCTTTAAAACCTGAACCTCGTTAAGTGAAGGTCCTGTAAATGTTACCTGTTCGTCTCACAGTCATTTTTAGTGAAAAAGGCAAAAGGCCATTTCACTCGTTCAGACTTGTAACACGTCCGTAATATTTTCAACTCAGTACAAATGTGAAGTGAACACTGTCACATAAAGGCCACCGTATGGTTAAAGGAATAGTTTGATATTTTGAGGAAGATCAAACCAAGCCAGCAGCATGCTAATTTAGCTTAGCATTAAGACAGGAAACGTGGAATAGGCTAACGATTTCCTCCTTCCAGCAGCTTTAAAGCTCACTAATGAACACGTTGTAGCATGTTACTGTATCTTCCTGGAGATTGATCTGGATTCACGTGTCTATGACAATGTTGTTGTTGGTCTCGTGTCCTATTAAGTACCTGAGTCCCTTTTATGTGAAAGACATGATCAGTTACACTTCAAAACATGATAAAATTCTGAATTAAAAGCCTTCAAAATAATGTAAAACCCTAAAGGAATAGTTTGATATTTTGGAGAAACTTCTTGTTAACTTACTTTCTATTTATATACATTTAGTTTATATATTTATACCTGTAATTTGCTGGATGCCTGGCAGCCTGCAACCCAATAAAAAGACTTTGGTGCAAATCCACGTAAAACTGTAAACTATCCTTTTTTTTAACAGATTAAACTAACTTTAGAAGTGCTGGCAGTGGGGTGATTTTGTTACCAGAGCCAGGCTTGGTTTATTTCCCTCAGTTTGCAGTTTTCAAGCTACGCTAAGCTAAGCTAACTGGCTGCAGGTTGGAGCTTCATATTTACCGTATAGACATTAGAGTGGAATTCATCTTGTTGCCTAACTCTTGGCAAGAAAGTGAATATTAGTTAGTATTAGTATTTCTGAAAATTGCAGGCCTTTTTGTTAAAACAATATATAAATGATCAGAGTCAAAATATACCGTTCACATCAGAGAGCATCTTCAAGACTTCACATTTGATTGATTTTTTTCCAATCTCTGCCGCAGTAGAAGTGTATTTTAATTAATGTGCTTTTGTGTTTTCTATCCAGATAATGCACTTGAAAAGTAAATATATATATATATATATCGATTTATGTTCTCCAACATGACCGACTTACATCACTAAATGTGAACCGTTTATGATAAAGACCCACAAGGCTTAATAAAATGTGTGATATAGGCTATAAGTAGGTTAGTATATGACGATGGCGAATGTGAACCTGATGACCGTAATCTATCTCATATACGTCCTGTTCTCTTAATGCATCTGAGACTGTACGCTGCTGCTGTCGAGTCACATCGAATCAGAGAATCCTCCCTGCTTATTGTTTCACTTACTGTGTGTGTGTGTGTGTGTGTGTGTGTGTGTGTGTGCGTGTGTGTGTGTTTGTGTAATGCTAACGTAAGAGTCCAGCATGTAACTGTGTGTGTGTGTGTGTGTGTGTGTGTGTGTGTGTGTGTGTGTGTGTGTGTGTGTGTGTGTGTGTGTGTGTGTGTGTGTGTTGGATGACATTACTAAAAAGAGTCGACATGTTACACAGCAGTGGAGGCTTTAAACCTTCCAGCACCCAACACACACACACACACACACACACACACACACACACACACACACACACACACACACACACACACACACACACACACACACAGCCCCTAAGCTTGGCTCTGTGCCCGTATGCATGACAAGACCTCTGAGACCCCCTAAACACACACATACACACGCGCACACACACACACACACCACCACCCCCATCCACCCAAACTCGGCAGCCCGGCACCTAATAGCGCCCAACATCTTCCCCTGACATAGCTATGGCTGTGTGTGTGTGTGTGTGTGTGTGTGTGTGTGTGTGTGTGTGTGTGTGTGTGTATATATATGTGTGTGTGTCTGTATGTGCGGCTGTGGCAGAAAGAACACTGCGACCTAAAAACCCAGCTCACTGAGAGCGACTGCATGCCGAACAGAAGGCTCATCCAAGTGTAAACACACACACACATTGAGGCACATACTGTAGTGTGAACACACACACACACACACACACACACACACACACACACACACACACACACACACACACACACACACACACACACACACACACACACACACACACACACACACAAGGCACATGGATACATGTACTAAGTCACACACTCACTTGGACACCCACAAACTGCAGATGCAGACATATAAACACACAAATTGAATAGAAGAATTGGAATGTACATATACTCCTGTGTGTGTGTGTGTGTACTAATATCCAGAATTGTTCAATCACTATAAAAATCCTTTAATAAAGTTCATTCAGCATCTTATTTTCTTCATGAGGAGATCGGATCACGTGATGACAACTGAACCGTCTCCATGGAAACTGAGCAAACTCCATCTGCTGAGGGAGGCTGTGAGTTGAGGCTGAATGCTCCAGAAAAAAGATGTTCCTTTGAGTGAGGGAACTCTCAAATTATTTAGAGTTGTTTTGCTTTTTGTTGCTAATGTTTTTACGAGCACATTGAGCACACGGCATTCATATTCAATGCGGTAACAGATACTTAAAGGATATGTTCACCAGCCACGTGCTAATATGAACTGAATGAAATACATTTCAGAGTTTATGAAATTATTTTATTTGAAGCACATTTGTTCAGGCACTTGGTTGAGCTACTGAAACACATCCTCTGTAATGCCGGAGAAGGAATAGACTGTACTGTACATTATGTACTGGCTCCAGGAAATAACCACAGCCCTGCAAGCTGCGTTTGACACTGACACAAGCTCCCGCCTTCTCCCACCTATGCTGCCTTTATATGTCACCAAACTAACTGCCAGTGGATTGAATTGAAGCATTACAGTATTAAAAATGCAGGTAGTAGTGCACCTCTGAGCTGGTTTTACAACTGCCAATATACACAAATTAAGAAGAAGAAGAAGCAGAGAGTCAAGCACCCCTACAATCAGCAGGACAACTAAAACATTGTGTTTTTATTTTACACGTTGCCTCCTCTATGTTTTTTCGGCTCATCTTTGTTGGCTTCAAATCCAAAATGTTACCTTTTTGGGGCAAATTTTGCTTCCATTGAGGCTGACTCTGCCATGTCGTCACCCCAAAAAGCACATGAGCTTTGTATTAAACAAACACAAAGTGTGCATCTTAACCCCTCGCATCATTACTTTAATTAATCTCCAACATGTCACCAGCCTCAACTCAGCAGTTAATTGTGCACGGCCTCTCAGACATTAGTGGCTCTGTTTGTCCGTTTACAAAAAAAGCTGGACCTCAAAATAAGATTACATTTAATGTCATTGCATAGTACAAATAGTAACACATTGAAACGATTATTGCAGCTACATGAGTTTTCAATGAAACAGAATTTGTCCAGGAAAGTTTTTTTGTCTTCTACATTGCATTTCTGCACACATCGCTACTGTATAACCACATCTTCCCAGTGGTGAATGTAAATACATTTACTCAAGTACTGTATTGAAGTACAAATTTGAAGTATTTTATTGAGTGATTCCATTTTATATAATTTATCAAGTGAAAATGCCTAAAATGTTTATGGTTTCAACTTCTGAAATGTGGAAAAATTGCTGCTTTTCTATGTCTTAAATTACAGTAAACTAAATGATTATTACTACCAAGACATTTGAAGGTGTCACTTTGAGCTTTTATTTCATTTTGAATGTAATCTAAAATAAATGGATCGATCAAGTAAACGATCAACAGATAAATCGCTACTGAAAATAATCATTAGTTGCCGTTCAATATAAAATGTAAAAGTGCTTTTACTTTAAATCTTACTGATAATACTTTTACTAACATAGCATTTCCAGTGCAGGACAGGATTTTTTACAGTGTGTTATTAGTATTTCTACTTTAGTAAAGGATCTGAGAACCTCCTCTATTCCTTTACTGCTCTGTGTGTTGCTTTAATCTTCCTTTATATGAAAATGAGGACTGGCTTGACACATCTGCTGTAACAGTTAGGACTCCATGTGTGTACAGTATATATGTATGTGTGTGTGGGAGGGGTCATATGTTCAGTATTTATGAGTGTGTGGGGGAGGTGGTTGTTTGTGCGTATCGTAAATATTTTTACAGGAGCAATCATCTTGGCTTCATGTCAGAGTCCCCAGCTGTCGGCACACTGGCCCCTGGCAGAGAGAGAGAGAGAGAGAGAGAGAGAGAGGAGAGAGAGGGAGAGACTAACCTTGGCCTCTGGTGTCTCCGTGATGGAGTTAGGCAGGGAGCGCTGCCATGACGACCAGTTCAAGCAACCTTAGCATTCAGCTTCCACACAAACACATCACATTTATCTGGAGTGTGTTTCCTGCACCATCAAATTAATCTTTAGTTTAATAAGTGGAGAACCTTTTTTTTCTGTGTTCAGCAAGTTCAGAGTCCGCTGGTGTCCATAAGGTTCATCCATCCCATCACACCCTCCACTCTGCAGACCACGCCTCCTCATTAACATCAATCTGAAAAAAACTTAAATATTAAATGCTAAATGGAAAAATGCAAATACAGAAGAAAGGAAGGGAATTTAAATTGAATTATTAATCTCAACAACTCATCTCAGTTTTACGGTGCTCCAGAGGGGAAAAAATATCAACGGTTGAAAAAATAAAGATGTACTTTTTCGAGATCTTGCCTACGTTTTTTTTATTTAGGGTCCCTATGACAGCTACAGAAGTGGATTGACCCTATTTTTTATATTTCACGTTGAACTAAATGTAGTAAGTAAATTAAATCTTTTTTTTCTACAACCTTTTTTTACCGGGCTCCATAAAGTCAAAGTTTTGGCATTTAAGCTATTTCAGGATTTTACATCAATCATTTCAATATCCATATTCCTTTTGTAGTTTTAACATTCTTCATAATTATCCTGAATACTAAAATATAATACTAGTTTATATTTCAGATATGGGACTGACAACACTCATGTCTGTAAGGTAAATATGAAGCTAGAACCAGCAGCTAGTTAGCTTAGCTTAGCTCAGAGACTATAAATAGGGAGAAACAGCTCTTTCAAAAGATGTGTGTGTGTGTGTGTGTGTGTGTGTGTGTGTGTGTGTGTGTGTGTGTGTGTGTGTGTGTGTGTGTGTGTGTGTGTGTGTGCCTCTATGTTTGCATGTGTACATCTATACATCTATTTGTGTAGTATACATCCTGTCTTTATTTTTTATGTTTCAGCTGTTCCTTTGATTTTATCCATGCTGATGATGTACAGGGTTTTGTGCAGGGATGCAGGTTGGCTGTGTGTGTGTGTGTGTGTGTGTGTGTGTGTGTGTGTGTGTGTGTGTGTGTGTGTGTGTGTGTGTGTGTGTGTGCGCCTCTATGTTTGCATGTGTACATCTATCCATCTATTTGTGTAGTATACATCCTGGCTGTTCCTTTGATTTTATCCATGCTGATGATGTACAGGGTTTTATGCAGGGATGCAGGTTGGCTGTGTGTGTGTGTGTGTGTGTGTGTGTGTGTGTGTGTGTGTGTGTGTGTGTGTGTGTGTGCGTGTGTGTGTGTGTTGAGGCGTGCTGTACTTGATGTTCCGGTACGTTCTGACCTCCTGGCTCTTGTTGGGGATCGGCGTCGTTCAGGATTCAGACTGACGAGCCGTTAACTGAAGTCTGTCTGTTTTTTTTTCTCTCCAACTGAGCTGCTGTGCGTACTGTACATCAACTATTTAGTAGACATACTATAAATATACATATGGTGCAGGTTCTTGGTGGTACTACACACAACCTCACTTTCAAATCAGGGGCAAAAAAATATACTCGGTAGGATTTTCTTTCCCAACAAAAATGATATGTTGCCATTTTAAATCAGCGTCTGCGATAAAATATAATAGATTTATATACAGCATTTGTCATATATTGATCAGAAAAAAAGTCTCAAAGAAGTTGATTCGGCAGAAGTGATGTTCTCAGAGACCTTTCTTTAATTTGAATGCATCCTACTAAACCTTCACTAAATGTATTGCATGCTTACAATTTACCGACACATTGGCATTTGTTAGAAAAGTGCAGTCAATGATATGGACACAGAGATAACATAAAGGAAGATTTAATCAGCAGTGATGCATGATTTTTTGATGATGTTCAGCCATGTTATCCTGCTAATATCTATATTTCAGCAACTATTGTATGACTTGTAGTTTTGTACAATCATTCGTTGTCTTAATGATTTTAGTCGTCCTCTGACTTTCAACCATGTGCCATCATCAGGTTGATTGTGAAACTGATCTAACCTTTACTAAACTGTAGGCACAACGTGATCACAAGAAAACACAATCTCCACAATGACGTATTTGCAGAACTTTCCAGGTGTCCTGTGCAGAAAAGCATTCAACAAGCTGCACGGCGTCGGGCTGTGAGTGCAGATGGACGCAGTGTAGCAGCAAAATGTGAGCAGCGTGTTAGATTTACAGTCCCTTTAGCGCCTGGTGTTTGTTTTGACACTCACACAGATTAGACCACTCTAACATTACTGTGTGTGTGTGTGTGTGTGTGTGTGTGTGTTGCGGGGGTTGGGGGTGTTAGAGCATGCGTGTGTTTGCCCTAATTGTTGAATGTTCTCAGTGTGTGTGTGTGTGTGTGTGTGTGTGTGTGTGTGTGTGTGTGTGTGTGTGTGTGTGTGTGTGTGTGTGTGTGTGTGTTTGGAGATTACAGTGTGTTCTGTGGTATTAAAGGGCTTAAAGAGGGACGTGATGGTCGCCGAGTATTTTCCTAGATGGTCTGCAAACACACACACACAAGCATCCTCGCCTTCATTTCCTCTCATATTTACACACGCTAAAATATAAGCAGTTTGGGTCATTCAAATACTCCTAACTGATACAAATAAAAACATTCTCTAGCTGAACCATGAGATAGAAAGGTGCAAAGTGCAACAAAGATCCCTGACTTTTAAAAAAGCTAGGACTGCACTAAATGTGACTACTTCTTAAACATTTAATTAATAAAAAACGTTTTTATTTTTGAATGTCTAAAAAACTTAAAATTTTCCAGTAATGTAATTGATAAAAACATTTTCAGTATCGAGGATAACTTCACTCAATACGCTGTAAAACTCAGGAATATAGTCTTCCTTGCTTTTTGTTACCCTGTTTTTTAAACATGCATTGGTAAAAACTGAAGTCACATTGTCCAAACTCTTATGTGTCCAAACTGTGAATCAGTTTGCATTGATTTCATGCAAAATGCTTTCAATGACCACATTTATAAAAATCCATAAACTCTTTCCTCATTCACACTCCATCACCTGTAAAACACTACTGTCAATGCACTATTTGCAGCATGTTTTTTTAAAATGAAAACACTGTTTTCACATTAAAAAACAGAATGATTGATTCAATCTTGTAACAGATATAAAAAAGTGAAAAGGTGTTATTCTTGTCCTATAATGAAATACTGATTTATGTGAAAGATCATTTAAACTTCAAAGATGAAAGTTCATAATTTATGTCAGTGTTTTTGGGGTTTGTGTGTGTTATGATTGATAGTGATAACTATTATTGTCAAACAAGCTTATCTTATTTGAGACGTGTATGTGTATGCAAGTTGGTTATGCAGACTGTGTGTGTGTGTGTGTGTGTGTGTGTGTGTGTGTGTGTGTGTGTGTGTGTGTGTGTGTGTGTGTGTGTGTGTGTGTGTGTGTGTGTGTGTGTGTGTGTGTGCTCCTGAAGGCTTGCCATCGGTGTGGACTGGATGAGAGAGTGTGTGACTGAGGGTAAGCAACGCTGCTAGTTTCCGTGAGGTGTGACTGACATCTAGTGGAATATTCTTGTATTGAACATATTTCTGACTTTACCGGTATATGAGCTATAAGAGAGTGAATATTGGGCTAATAATCATCCGGTCATAAAAACAAAGACTCCTATTGAATATAATGTTGCTCTGTAACTGCTGGATGTCTAAATACGTTACTGTCTGCTAATAACTTCAACATATCAACTCAATAGGTGATGATCTGTCAGTGTTGTATATACGGGGCCAAAAACAAAAACATTATCATTAAGAAAATACCTGAATTGAAGTGTGTTGTAGCCTTTGACCCAGAGCAGATTCAACTGCTTCTGCCTTGAGCTGATTCCCAGCCGGGCCCACACCTTTAAAACCTACCAAACCAAATCTGTCAGCCACATGTGGGTCAGAACAGGATCATATTTGTGAACATAACTAACAGTATGTTATTTGAAGTTGTTGTAGTTTAAATGGACTACAGATACCAACAGCACAGACTGGGTGATTTTCCTTTAACAAATCAGGAGGAAGACATGACCATGTTGGTGCAGAGTGGTGCAGAGAGAGAGAGCAGCGGGAGTATTCACCCGTTCTCTCACAAAAAAACACTTCTTCTCCTCTTCTGTTTTTGTTTCCCTCTCAGGATGTCTGAAGTTGGATCAGCAGGAACCGAGCTGGTGTCGGTGGACTTTGAGATCTCCGGTCACGTTCAAGGTCTGTATGTTTAACTCTCCTCCCTCTTCTTCTTCTCTTTCTCTTTTCTCCTCTGCTCTCTGAGCCGAGGCTGTAAACTGATCTGCTGCTGCTTAATTTAGGATTGGGCAGAGCTCTGCTGCTGGAGACGGTACAGGAATTCAATGCACTTTCACTTACTGCAGCCTAGGGGTTGTTATTATTATTACTTTATTATTAATTAATATTTTTTTTATTTTATTTTATTTTATTTTATTTTATTTTATTTTATTTTATTTTATTTTATTTTATTTTATTCTTTATTTTATTTTATTACACATATTTTATTTTACAAAACGTATTATTAATATTATTATTATTATTAATAACTATTATTATTAATATTAGTTAACCCGAAAATTTAGTGAGCTGTTTGTGTTGGTAAGTGGAAATAAGAAAAACATTTATCCCAGAAAGTTACATATGAACAGATACATTCATGTTATAAACAGGCTTTTATTATTAATCTTCTATATTTCAGACATTTTTCTCTCTCTCTCTCTTTTATTTTGACAGGAGTCTGTTTCAGAATGGTGAGTTTCTCTGTTTGTTCCAATAACCTGCTGTTTTGCCACCAAAGCTACATTCAGTTCACTAACACCATTTTTCCACTTAACAACCTGTAACCTGGCCTCCTTTAAAAAACTTTTAAAAATCTCATGTATGAGGTTCTTCTTTGTTTTTCCACAGTGCTTTTAAATGTACAACCACATGTTTATGATATGTCTTTGTCACTTTGTCACTTTAAGTTTTTCAGTCTGCATGTTTGTGTATGTTTGCCTCAGTGCATACACATGTTTTCATGCATCAACAGGCTGTCTAGGTGTTTTTTATGCTCTGAGTATGTTTCCCCAAGAACCATGTCAAAACTATAACAAGAGCTGATGTAAGAAGACTTCAATTAACTAAATAATTCAGAGCAGAAAACAATAAGAAAAGGTAAATGCATCTATTAAACTAGACTAGAGTGGATTAGTGTTGCTTCTTGTTCGATGGCTGTACGTTCAGTGATGTTTTTCTGATGTTCTTAAATTAATTAACACCTTCCTCCCTCCCTGCTTGCAGTACACAGAGGAGCAGGGTCTGCAGCTCGGCCTGGTCGGCTGGGTGAGGAACACCTACCATGGGACGGTGGAGGGACAGGTGCAGGGTCCCGCTAACAAGGTGGACGAGATGTGAGTACAACGTTGTATAATGCAACACAACAACACGATGACAGCATGGTGGTTTTTCCTGTTTAAATTTTTCTTTTAGAGGACAAAACAACTTGAATACAATGTAACAAACTTGCATACTCTTTCCATACTGAAGGACTATTTATTTATAATGTATCTACAAGTATATAAACATACCAGCAGAGAATTTTTTGAATATTTAATTGTTCCTCATCTTGTTCTTTAGACTTGAGAAAAGTTGTAAATCCACAACGGGACAATTTGAGGTAAAGCACATGCAGTAAACAATGAACATAACGTAACAACAATTAAAAGACAGAACAACAGACAATTAACAAAAGTCCATGATCATGATCTATCAAAAAATAAGACATATTTTGCACATCTATATGTGTTGCACGTCCCTCAAAGCAGAGTTCTAATTATCATAAAACAGCTTTAAGTTACTTGAAACTTACTTGTTTTGTTTTTGTTTGTATTTACACTCATTTTTTTTTGTCTATTTATGGACACAGTACTTTGAATAATGTTATTTTGTCTGGCATTTATTTTATTTTTTGTGTCTGAAGACCCCCATGAAAACGAGATAGTGGATCCCATTAAATTAAAACATCTGATTCCATCCTCTTTGTTTTTGAAACTCTGCTGAAAAAAACTCTCAAAGAGCAAATTGTATTAGTTAAAAGAGAGTTTGCAGACTCATCTGAGCTATTCAACAGTTCTTGTGTTTATAGGTTTTACTTTTCTCTGCCACTAGATGGCGCTCTTTACCTTCACAATGGTCCAGTTTTTGCTTCAGTTCAGTTGATGTCACACACAGAGCTGCAGCATGTGCAGGTTTCTCTCCTGTGTTTTACTTTTTTATTCAGTTCAACTACTTAGAGGAAAAATACGGTATGACCTGATCCTAAACCAGTCCATGAACACATCACTGCACCGTCTCTCTTTCCTTCACTGAATCAGTGGTTATTCCCAATAATCATGATGAACTGCTGAATGTTAGTTAGAGTCTGATGGTGGCACCTTGGGTAGCCTGTCATCAGTTTGTTTTATGACATCCTCTCTGTAAAAGCCGGACTGTAATGTAATGTAATGTATTCCCAATAATCATTATGATGTCACATCCTCTCTGTCCGGCGGGAGTGATGTCACCAGGGTGTGGACGCCTCTCTGAGATGACATCTACCTCAAGGGATCTGCTGCTCCCACACACACACATCCAAAAACAATGATATAATTCTTGGTGTTTGTTTTCATCTCTTTGCTCCACCAGGCGGGTGGAGTTTACTGGTCCAGTTACAGAGAAATAGAATAAGAACATCATTAAAAAGCCATGTGTTATTAAAAAAGAGATTTGTATGGAGGTATTTGGTATTTTAAGGAAATGTACTGTTTGAATAAATGAGTAATAGTTTAAATTAAAAGTGCACAACACAGCTTTCATAGAAGCAGTCTTTGTTGTGGTCATGATTTAGATGTTAAAGGTTAAGATTCGTCAAAAGCCCGTTTGGAACTGGATTTATTTCTGTGGGAGAGGTGGAGGGGTTTTACTGTCACTACATTACAACAAGAGACTGCTAGCTAGTAAACATGGATGTAAACAATAGATTTAAAATTGTTCAAAATGTCGGCCTTGCAAAGGTTTTATGAGAAAATAAATCTTTATTTATAATTTGTTTTTATTTTATTTTATATGTTTTGTCTTTGTATTTCCATGTTGGATTGTGTTTTCTTCTTTTGGTTCTGTTCTTGTCTTGTTTTTTTTATATTGTTCTTATATTTAGGGGGTTTGGACAATGGCTATGTTGTTTATGGCAGAGTCAATCTTCATGGGTAAACCCCGTCCACCTGGCACCAACAGGGAGTCAAATCCAACACTCCTTTCCTTCAGTTCATTTGAGTGAAGCAAACAGCTGGACTACTTTTTCTTTAAGAATAACATCTGCTTTTTTCGTAGTATAAACTTAAAGCAGAAGCACACAACACTGTGAGTGTTACTTTTGTATAAGCAGATGTTATTTTGGGATTGGACTTTTGTTTTTTATATAATAAAAGAGCTGATTAGGTTTAGTCAAATAGCTAATAAATCATAATTAACCTCACTGTGACTTTTATACCCAAACTGATTAACACTCGCTTTCATTGAAGACTTTGAACCCTAACACACACACACACATACACACACACACACACACACACACACACACACACACACACACACACACACACACACACACACACACACACACACACACATACAAACACATACTATACTATTTCCTTCCATTCTATCAGAGATCTTTTCCGTGTCAACGAGCTCACTCTCACTTCCTTCCTCTCGACTCCACTTTCACCCCAACCTCACATCCTGCAGGGCCTGGGAGACAGGAAGCAGCTGTTCCTCTGGGCGTAGAAAGGGAGGAAGTATAAGAGAGGGTGTGGCGAAATAATAATACTGGATGGAAGTTAGGCAGAGACAGGAGAGATGGAAGGAGAAAGGGGAGAGAAAAGGCAAGAGAGGGAGGAGAGAGGGTGTTTGAGAAAATGAAGGAAGGAGTTAAAAAAGGAGTGTAAGAAATGGTAAGAAAGGATGGAGAGAAAGAGGATGAATGTGAGAGCTGAAGGTTGGAGGTGAACAAGTGGGTGGTTTCCACTTTTTCCTCTGAGAAAAATCAAACTCCAAGAGAGCCGAGCAGCTAAACAACCTGGAAAAAAACTGAAGGATGTATGAAAAGAAAGAGAGGCGGATAAAAACAAGGAAGTAACTGAAACAAAAAATGCTCCCTATTTTGGAATTTGCTGGCGCGAAACCAAGTAAACGTGTAAAAAAACATGTCATGGTTACAGAATACAACACCCTGTGCCCTTAAACCCTTGCTTTGGTTAAGAAAAAACTCTTAAAAACAAGAACTTTTAACAGGGAGAAAAAGAAAAAAGAAGATATCTTCATAATAACCAACCTAATAAAATTACAGTGGAGACAATGACAAAATTAAACACAGAAACAACATGGAATGATAAAGGAGAAAAGATAGATGGAAGGGGTAAAGAAAGAAAGAAAGCTTGATGAGGAAAGACAGAGAAAACCAGATGTAACCGGTGTCTCACCCTCACATGATTTGGATTATATTAATCCAAGAACATGGCAGAATTGTGTGTGTGTATGTCTGTGTGTGTGTGTTATATAGACATTATGGGTTAGTGATAAGACACAATTTGAAGGAGAAAGAGAGTAGCACCAGGGGTCCTCTGCTGGATTAAGATCATGGTCAGTGTCCTCGCCGTTAAACCACGGGGCAGTTTGAGCTGCTGTGTTAATAAACTGTAGACAGCTTGTTTAATGTTATGGAGAAGTATTTAAAATGTTGTGAATGGCTGGAAGGTGGATGCACAAAGTAACGCTGAGAAGAGAAGGTTTTTGGAAAGCCATTGCGAAAGTGTCTTAAACCTGCATTCTCTCTAATGACCAACAGGGGGCAACTCCTCACGTTGCAAAAAGAAGTCCAATTATATAGAAGAAAATGATCCTATTTCTCACTTAATTTATTACCTCAGTAAACATGAGTTTATGGGCTTAATCAATAGTTTCAAATCTTCTCCAATACAGTATGATGTTCATTTAGTAAACTATGGTCCCATTTAGAGTAAAATAGACCATAAAGCTAAGTGTTTTCGTCTTAGAGTTTTCAGTTCATGAAAGTTAGTTGTACAATTTTGGTTGCCTAAAAGTGTGTTATTCAGACTTCAGTTGTACTCGGCTCCACTCTCTTGCGTCACTTCTTATTGCAACAAAACAAGATAGCAATGGCCGAAATGCCAAATTGAAGGCAGTTGGAATTGCGAACATTTGGAATGTTTATGTTTACAATTGTGAAATGATTTTAAGATATCAGCACAGCACAGGCCAGCCTGATGGAGGAGGACCGTGATTTATAAGATTATATCATTCAAAAGTTGACATACAAAACAAAAAACAAGATGTCAGTCATACTAAACTGGAATTATCCTTTTTAGGGTTTGGACCCTGTAAATGCACTGTCAATGAGGGTCCTCACAAGTATGGAAGTACGAGCATGTGTGTGTGGATCAAAGGGATCAGTGTGTTGTTTAAGAGGAAAAATGGCAGCAGATTACAAACCAGCAAACATCCAGCTGTTGGAGACTTAATACTAAGAGTTGTGTGTGTGTGTGTGTGTGTGTGTGTGTGTGTGTGTGTGTGTGTGTGTGTGTGTGTGTGTGTGTGTGTGTGTGTGTGTGTGTGTGTGTGTGTGTGTGTGTGTGTATATACAGTAGAGTAGTGGGTCACAGAGCAGATCGGTCGTCTGTAGATGGAGAAGTTTTTTTGCCAAAAAAAAGAAAAGTAGGACAGCTCATCTCACACTCTCTCTCTCTCTCTCTCTCTCTCTCTATCTTTCACTCTCTCTCTCTCTCTCTCTCTCTCTCTCTCTCTCTCTCTCTCTCTCTTTTCTCTATCTCTCTCTCTCTCTCTCTCTCTCTCTCTCTCTCTCTCTCTCTGGCTGAGCTTCAGTCAGTACATCTACGTGGACGTGACCCTGATCCCCTCAAATCTCCTTTAATCTACACACACACACCCTGTCAGAAGCATCACAATCATCAGTGGTACGGTGGTCAAAACTGAGTATTTCTGCTGCAGAGCGCTCCATTCTCAGGGTTAAATATAGCTGCAGGAATGTTTGTATTTTCCCATCATGCCCCTGGTTTGTCCAAATAGTGGTTTGACCCCTTAAAGGCTGTTTTTTTTTTATCTTTTTATTTTTGTCTACCCTTTTGTACCGCAACGATGTTGGTCTTTCTCTCCACTATTTTGGTCCACTGCATTTTCCACCCAACATAAGACTACCTCATTTGTGCAGACGCTGTTTACAAGTTTTTAATCTTATTGTGTGGAACAGATGTACATTATAATATCTATCCTTTTCTTCTTCTACCTGTGTCCTCTACAGGAAGGTATGGTTGAGTAAAAAAGGAAGTCCATCCAGTCGGATCACCAAAGCCTCCTTCACAGACCAGAGAGCCATCGACAAGCTGGAGCTCTCTGGCTTCAAGACCCGCTTCTGATCAACGAATCAAACGTACCCGAAAGACCTTCGCCCCCCCCAGAGAAAAACACTGAGAGCTGTTTCTCACGTTCATATTTTTGCACTAGCTAACGGTAGTGATTTGAGTTAAGATTTTATGTGAATTCCATGAAAGATGACTGTTGAATGAATGACGTTTTGGAGCTGGAGTTTGTTTACAGAAGGACTCAGGTTTGAGTCCAGAGCTGTGGAGAGTTTCAGGCTGAAAATGATTTGTAAAATAAATAAATCTATGGCGATATTTTATTTATGATGAATGAAAAACCTTGGTGTTATGTATAAAACACTCAAAAACACTCACTGCTTGGAAGAAAGTTTTTACTGCAGAAGTTAAAGATTAAAGATTGTCTTTGTGTTAAATTTAGTTAAATGAAAATATAAACCCTTAAGTAAAGTTATGTTATGTTATGTCAAGTTAAGATAAGCTAAATTAAGTTAAGTTAAATTAAATAAAGTTAAACTAAGCTAAGCTAAATTAGGTTAAGTTACAGTGGAAAGCATTCCACCCAGACAGTTAAGTAAGTAAGTAAAAATGGAACATGTTCTACCTAAATGGGTAAATTACAGAAATTGAATTATTCAATCAAATTAGGTTATGATGGAACAATAATAGTAATTCATTTTATCTCAAGAATATCCTTGAAATTCCTTGAACTTCAGGACCAAGTCAGAGTTATAAAAATGAAATGAACAACTAGACATGCCCATCATTTGAGTGACACTTATTCTTTAAATGATTGAAACAACCCTTTAAATCATAGTAATGGTTTGTTCCTAGCGGATCAGTTTCTAGTCCTTTATCAGGTCTGTGAGCAGCAGGTTGCAGGTTTCCATTAAATCCACCACTGTTTATTTATATATAGTATGTCACTGTTTGATGTAAACAAACACAACCCAGCCATGTGAACTGTAAGTCACATGATGTGATTAGGCCTACCTGTCATCTGATCCAATTAAATCACAGCTAGAGAATCCCTGATCGGCTGGCAGCAACAACACAAACCCCGACACAGAGTGAGTGTGTGTGTCTGTGTGTGTGTGTGTGTGTGTGTGTGTGTGTGTGTGTGTGTGTGTGTGTGTGTGTGTGTGTGTGTGTGTGTGTGTGTGTGTGTGTGTGTATTAGCCCTTGTAAATTATTCAGCCGTCCCTTAATAAAGCTTTAGTTTGACCCTTTAACTTTTTTGGCACATGGCAGCCATGACACCTCGACCTCATTAGACGTTTTGTTCGGGTTTCCCTTTGAGAGGCGAGTCAGGGTTACACCTGAGCTACAGTTTGGGGGTCAGGTGCTGTGTATCTCTGACAATGAAAGTTGATTTTTATTGATTAGTGGAGTATTTTTTTATTTTTCATAGATCTCCAAAAGTATCTGTTGTTTATTTTGTAATATTTTGTTACATATTACCTTGAAAAAATGTTTTTTACTCCCCAGTTTACCTCACCAAAGTTATTATGTTTATACTAAGTTCCTCAATCAATCTGATGGACTGAACTGTGCCAGCATACCATCATATACTGCCTTAAGTAAAATGTACTTTCCTTTAAAAAAGGTGCCATTGTTGTGAGCAGTTTCATGTAGGAACTATTTTATTTCAAAGATATTTCCTGAATGAAGCTGCTCCCTGAATGGGGACACAACACATTAAGACCAGAATGAAGCAAAGTTAATAATAGCTACAGGCTGCCATTGCCATTAGTGCCAGTCCCATGATTTATACATCACACAAAGCATTTCATGACTTACACATGACTGTAGTGAAGCTTAAAACAACAGACCAACAAACATAACATAATTTTTATGTATTTATTTTTTATTTATTGATTATTTGTGTAATGTTGTGTGTGCGTGTGTGTGTGTGTGTGTGTGTGTGTGTTTGTGTTTGTGTTTGTGTGTGTGCATTTTTTTCTTCTTTTTTCATGGAGGTCTCGGTCTTCTCCCACTCCTGCTCCTGGTCCTGGTCCTGCAGAGTGTTCCTGAGGTTTTCTGTGGCCTGAAGGAGGGATGTCTTTGGGAGGTCTTTTCCTCCTGGCACTGGATGCGATGTCTCTCAAACTGCTGCTCAGTCTTCTCCAGAGCAGCCACGCGGATCTTGTTTCTTTGCTCATCAAGTTGAGCCACATAGGAGTTTGTCTTTTTGCCAGTGTCCTCCTTCAGCAGGGAGGTTCTCTCCTGCTGAAAGCTGAGGCGCTCTGTCTCCAGCAGGTCTTTTGCCTTTTTCAAGGCCGCTGTGATGTCGTCCTTCCTGGTCTTCTGCTCTGGCTGGTCTTTATGGGAAGCCTGGTACCTCTCCAGCGTTTTCTGAGCCTCCTCCTTCTGTTTGTGGAGAGCGTCCTCCATCTTGCGCAGTTGTTCTTTCAGCGTCCGAGCTTGAACCCTTTCAAACTTCAAGGAGCTCTCCAACGCTCTTGAACGCGCCTTACTCTCGTTGGCGTCGTTGAGCTGTGCCGTCAGGTAGTGGATCGTGGTCTCCAGGTTGTACACCACCGCTGCACCAGAGTCTTTTTCAGCACGGAGCTCTGATTTGAAGGCATCCACCTCTTTTCGATGGGCCTCCTCCTCCGCCTTTATCTGCTCCACTTGAACTTGCAGGTCCTTGGTTTTGGAGGTCTGCAGCTCAAGATCTCTCTCTGATTTCCGCTGCATATGGCAGATTTTTCTCAGCTGGGAGTTCATGGGGTCTGTTTTGTGAGCCTCCTCCTTCTGTTTGTGGAGAGCTTCCTCCATCTTGCGCAGTTGTTCTTCCAGCGTCCGAGCTTGAACCCTTTCAAACTTCAAGGAGCTCTCCAAGGCTGTTGAACGAGCCTTACTCTCGTTGGCGTCGTTGAGCTGTGCCGTCAGGTAGTGGATCGTGGTCTCCAGGTTGTACACCACCGCTGCACCAGAGTCTTTTTCAGCACGGAGCTCTGATTTGAAGGCATCCACCTCTTTTCGATTGGACTCCTCCTCCGCCTTCATCTGCTCCACTTGAACTTGCAGGTCCTTGGTTTTGGAGGTCTGCTGCTCGAGATCTCTCTGAGCTTTCCGCAGCATATGGCTGATTCTTCTCAGCTGGGAGTTCAGGGGGTCTGTCTCCCTGGTGTGTTGAGTCTGAGCCTGGTCCAGCTGGACTTTCAGGTCACATATCTCCTTCTTCATCAGATCTTTCTCATGGCTCCAGCTGTTGTCTTCCTGCTTTTCTTGGAGCATATCGAGGAAATTGGCCAGCAGGTCCTCTCGGATCTCCAGGAGGACTTTCCCCTCAGATTTGCTCTGGGTGAGCCTCGCCTCGCTATCTTTCAGTTCACACCTGCATTGCTCCTCCAGTGAACTGAGGTAGAAGTTGATTGGAGGTTCAACGTCCTTGGAGTTGAACTCCATGTCTTCCAGTGTTGTTTTCTGTTGGACTTCAGTGTTGTTGTCGACTTTATCCATCTTGTTTTTTCTTTCAAGTGCACTTTTAGTTGTCACAGTGAAATTCGTGTCTGTATCAAACCGGTGTCTGAGAATTGTGTCTGAACCAAACTTGGGTCTGAGTTATTATAGATTCCCAACATTCCAACAAATTATATGTGGCTTTGATGACATCATGGATTCTATTCCACCTGTGATCCAAATGGTCATGGATTCTATTCCACCTGTGATCCAAATGGTCATGGATTCTATTTGATTCTGTAATTGGCACAATTGTTGCTATGGATACCAGTTTGATTATGTTTGAATATAAACATGTATTGATTTCTAATGACTCCTAAAATATGGCACAGAAAGGACACTGAAACGTGGATGTCTTTGCACATAAGTATGTGTCAGTTGTGACACCATCTTCTTTAACTCGGTTACCATGTGCGCTCAGCAACCACCTATTAATTAAGACGGTGTATTTATCACAGTACATGTGTCAGCAATAAAAAAATGTATTTGTATACAATCGGTCCTGTACGAGATGTTAATCCTAACTATCACAATTTTATATGATGCTCATAAAGGCAGCAAAATGTGAAGCTGTATTTGTAGCATTTTGACCAGTTATGTATGGCTTTAAAAGTAAGCAATGTCCTGCTGCATCTAACTTTCTCTTTCTCTCTCCTACTGAGTCTCCAATAAAGAAATAAAATGTCATGAAAAGGTCTAATCATAATAAAAACTCAAAGAATCACCACCACATGCACGCAAATACATTTGAATACAAGCATGCCTCTCTCTGTCACAAACACACACACACAAACACACACTCCATATCAATATTTCAGCATCTCTGTGCTGTGTGTGTGTGTGTGTGTGTGTGTGTGTGTGTGTGTGTGTGTGTGTGTGTGTGTGTGTGTGTGTGTGAAAATGATCCTTTAAAAGTATTTTTTTCTCATTAAATATCAGCTCTTAAATCAAATTTAAAAACACGCCGTAGATAAACTTTCAATGTATGTGTGTGCGTGTGTGTCTGTGCTTAGAGACCAACTCTCCCTGGATACATTGTTATTGGACGCTCTGTCGTCATGCCAACCCACCCTGAGACATTACTCACACTCACACACACACAATCAGGACAAGAAGGAGGTGTTAGTTGGCGGTTTGTGTTTGAATAAGATCTTAATGTAATGACATGCTTACATAACATGCTGGAGCACTAAGCCTCCATCCATTATCATGAAAACGCCATGACAGAGCTGTGACGAACTGTGTGTGTGTGTGTGTGTGTGTGTGTGTGTGTGTGTGTGTGTGTGTGTGTGTGTGTGTGTGTGTGTGTGTGTGTGTGTGTGTGTGTGTGTGTGTGTGCGTGGGCTTTAATGGAGTAATAGTCAGTGATTCTCCACAGAAAATCTAGCAACTCTCACTTTAATTTAACGAAAGTGAGACATTTTGTTCATTTTGTACGTTTATACGGTATATTAATTATGTTAATGAGGATAGAATAAATAACAGAAACACCTTATACAGTTGAATCAACACTCACTGAGTATTTAACACTTAAATCGAGTAGTCTTTGTTAGTTTTATTATTTACCCCTGGGTTTTTCCTGCTTTAACAAAACATGTCCGCCATGAAAAAAGGTAAATAATGAAGCTGTTTCTTTTGAACCTTTGGCTCAGAGAGGCGAATTTGATTCAGCTCCGTAAATTCTGACAACAAGAAAAAGATGAAAAATTCATCGTTTTGAATCAAAGTTTCTTGCTTGGAACTTGAATTTCATATCTGCATGATTACAATACATACAATTTGGAAGTGCATGATCACCTCATGCAACAATGGCATGCGATAGGCTTGTCAACGTCACCTGGGATGTTTCATATGAAAAACATATTCAGGTGAGCTGCCACAAGTTTACCCATAAAAACATTTACATTTACATTTCCCTCCAAAGCTAAAACCACATGCTGCTGTTCCAGAGATCGTCACAGGCCTGATGCAGTCTGAGACAGTTCTGTCTTTTCCCAGCCTGATTTTTGCCCATAAATGCACCAAAATTACAAACCCTATAATCCTCCACCTCTGACAGCACTTCTCACACTTTCTGTTCGCTGCAAAATCTGGTGCAAATAATACAGCAAGAGATAATAATACAGCCGCCCACACACTCCCACTGTTGCTATGAGAGAGAGAGAGAATGAAACAGAGAGAGAGAGAATGAAACAGAAAGAGAGAGAGAGAGCCCACCCGAACACTTCAGAAAAAATCCACCGGCCTCGACCTCTTCTTCCTCCTCCTCCTCTTCCTCCGCCTCCTCCTTACCATGCAACACGTTTGGCATCCCATAGTGGTCCCCACGGAAACGCAACTATGTCTGGAAGTGTTTGTGAGAGAGATACAGAAAGACAAGAGAAGTTGACGCCTTCTCTTCTTCTCTCTTTAACCTTCTTCTCTTATATTTCCTCTCAAGTGTCCTCTCCTCCTCCCTAAACTTCTTCTTTCCGTCGCTCCTCCTCTCTTACCTCCTTCTTTCCTTCTCTCTCTAATCTCCTATTTCTCTCCTCTATCCATCTATTTTCTCTTTGAATATCTGCCCAGCACTTTAACTGCCCACACAATTAGTCTTATTCATCATGTTACACACACACACACACACACACACACACACACACACACACACACACACACACACACACACACACACACACACACACACACACACACACACACACACACACACACACACACACACACACACAAACACACCTGAGTGGGTGCTGACAACCAGCTGTTGCCAGGCAACATGTTGAAGTTGAGTCCAACTAGGCTGTGAAAGAATGACATTTAACACAAGAAACATCGTTTGTTCTGTTCTGTCCTATTCAAAGTCAGAGAACTTGAAGTGACAAAAGGAAACCAGCCAGCCCTTTATTTAAAAACTATTTGGATTATTGTTTAGACCAGTGGTTCTCAAATGGGGGTACGTGTACCCCTGGGGGTACGTGAAGGCACTCCAGGGGGTACGTAAGATTTTAATATAATAATTTAAATATATTTAAAATTAGCATCCATTCAAAAATCCTTTAAAAATAGCTATTTAATAAATATTCAATAAAATATAAGTGTAAGTTCATAAACTGAATTCAATGCAACAATGCAATCTTCAGTGTTGACAGTTTAATAAATCAGACATTGATGGCACAGCGCTGTGTATTACATCTTTTTTTCAACCAAAAATGCTTTGCGCTGGTTAGGGGGTACTTGGCTGAAAAAGTATTTCACAGGGGGTACATCACTGAAAAAAGGTTGAGAACCACTGGTTTAGACTACTGCTATCACAAAAAGGTTTTAGAAAAACACCCTGATGGGCTGTTAGACTGCTTTGAATGTAAAATAGACATCATATTTCTAAGGTTTCAGCAGCAAACTCTACTTAATGCAGGCTTCCCAGAGGCAGAACGGTGTGTTTTAAAAGGAACACCTTCTAATAAAAAGCACAATTATATCTAGATTGTCATTTTTTATTGCATGTTTGTTACATTGTTGGTTGGAGCCTGAGAAATTATCCAAAAACACTGCTTCACTGTACTTTTTTTGCATATGACAAACACAACAGCATCTGTTGAGTTGCCTATCAACAGCAGCTAACAGCTAATGATGCTAGTAGCGCTAACAGTGCAAACAATGGCAAAGGGTCTGACAGAGCTAACAGTTTTTACTTGAAGGGGCCTGGAGATTTATATGGCGATGACATCAGTAGGAACGATGTTATCAGATGTAACCGCCGTATGAGAGCAGCGCAGAGCAGCGTGAGCTAACAGCGGAGCATGCTAACATGCACTACAAGCAGCAAGGCCGTCAGCTATATCAGCGAAGTACATAGAAGCTCGAAAAAGCAACACACACAGAGGAAGAGAGACTTTATTCTCTGCTCAGCTGGAGATTTTAATTGTTTGCTGCAATAATAATTAAATGAATGCTCTGAATCCTGTATATTAGGGGGATTGTTCACTGACATAGTTAGGATTCCCATGAATATCCAGTGTGAATGTCATGGCAATGTGACCAGCATGTATTGGGATATCTCTATGTGCTGGACAGAGACCGACTCAGTGACCGACCCTGAACCTCAGGCCATACAATACAACAACAACAAAACATAGAAAGACGATTTAAGATCAAATTAAAAAACTAATATATATATATATATATACTGTAAATATATGTGTTGCATCCCAACATGCTGTGACCTTTGGCCTCTCTGTGGTGACTGAAGCTGATTAAAGTCAGAAAATGACATTCTACTCAGTTAACAGATAATGACCTCAGCTCTGCCCTCCTGCAGCTGCTGCGTGATGGGAATTACATCTGTGACCTTTGACCTTCTCCTTCCCATCCTGTGCTTCAAAACAAATATGGCTGCGGTCTGCTGGACATTTCTACATGGTGTCTGGTATCTGAGTGATAATCCCCAGCACAGCCACACACACACACACACACACACACACACACACACACACACACACACACACACACACACACACACACACACACACACACACACACACACACACACAAAGGCTGAGCAAACTGTGTGTTTTTGTGTATGTGTGTGTGTGTGTGTTTGACATTACAAGCCCAGAAAGACCTTCAAGGCCGGATCACATTCTGCCACGCACGCAGTGTTAGTGCACACACACTGCATTACATGACAGCACACTTGGATGTCCTTCATACCCAGAATGCATCGTTCTAAGTTTGTGTGTGTGTGTGTGTGTGTGTGTGTGTGTGTGTGTGTGTGTGTGTGTGTGTGTGTGTGTGTGTGTGTGTGTGTGTGTGTGTGTGTGTGTGTGTGTGTGAAGTCATGATTAGAAACTGACTGACAGCCACTATATATGTCATCTTATCTTATCATAACAAGATATGAGAGTTTAATTTGTCAGTTTTATATAAAAGGTTTTTTATTGAGAGTGGACCTACTCGTTTCCAGATAAATTGATTTAATGGTTTTATAATTGTATTACTCCCCTGAGCTCCTGAAAGTGCCTTTTTAAATTATTAAATCAAGTTTTTTTGGTCACATATACAATAATTCACAAAACAACATATGATGACATTCTTAGTTACCTATAGCTCCATAGCAAATCAAAAAATGTATAAATGTGTAAGTGAAAATTAATCGTTGCAGTAATTGTAAATGTGCCAGTGCATCATTGATACATATGTACTGGCTTTGCCCCAGCTTAAAAAAAAAGGCTGGATGGATCTATTTTAATCATATCTTAGACTCTTAACTGTGCAAATGAAGAATGAACATCTGAATGCAACCAAACATATCTATTCTGGCTTTTGCCACTCCTTTATCTATGACACGTGCAGAGATGTAAGGAAGCTGCACCACCTACACATTCTCATTTCATTTATTCTTAATAATTCTTAATTTATTATTTTCTTCCTCATGTATCTATCTTAGTTGCAGTTGGAGTGGGTGGGAGTTTGCTTCTGATGCATCCCAAAACATGACCTGACTTTGCTGCTCAACACTTTTACGTTGAAAATGTGTTAAAATAAGAAAATGAATCCAACAAACAGATACAAGAAGATACAAAATAAATAAATACAATACAATAGGACCCAGATGGCCTGAGGGAAGAAACTCCTCCTTATCCTCTCTGTTTTGGCATTATGCTAATTGTGTGGAAATTGATTCAAACAATACAACATCTTAGTAGGATTAAACCATTTATTTGTATTTGCATTTGCAGAAGTGACAGATGTCCTCATTAGTGTGTCCCAGTGAGCTCTGATAAACTTCCACATGGGTACTTACTGGATATATACATCACCTCTGTACATCTCGCAAGTCATGATTCTAGCTCTGATTGCAGGAAGTCCAACACGTAGTCTGTCTCTTGGTTGAGTCATGACCAGAATTAAAGACTATGGCCTTTTAATATAACACAGCGGCCATCTCAAGACAGACAATAAGCAAAAACATTTGACCTCTCAGCAAAATTTAGCACAGATTTAATCTTGAAACCTAGATATCTTTAGACCAGCATATCAACAAATCAGTGTTTAAATAAGTCCAGGTTATTTCTGCAGAAACAGTCTCCTTCCTTTTTCCTGTGGACAAACTATAAGGCAACTAAAACAATGTGAGAGTGAAGTGGACAAGTGGGGCTCATGTCTGATGATTCATCAGTGTGGGAGGTTTGTAGAGATGAGTGCTGGACAGAGAGCCGCAGGGTCTCAGCTGTCTGCTGGATGAAATGTGGGGATAAGAGCAGGGAGAGCATTGTGTCATTGGAAACTAAAACTCACTAAAACCACAGTTGTGAGATGTCAATACATTTGTTTTTACAAATTATTATGATATTTTCTTTTTATGTATTTATTCTGTTCTGTCTCACTCATCCCTAACTTTTCAGAGTCTGTTTGGCATCATTCACTCTCTGCAGACTCTCCCTCCTCCTCCTCCTCCTCCTCCTCCTCCTCCCTGCTGGCTGAATCTCCGCCTCTCACTGGAAGCGCTTCATATATATCCCTCTGCAGCCCAGAGGGGTGGAGACAACCCAGTAGAACCAATGGTATCCTTAAAATGCATTGTCACTTCAATTCATTCAGTGAAAGAGCAAGGAGATTCGAGCAAGTTAAGTTTTATTTTGTATGTATGTACCTCATCTGTAATAAACTTCCCCACTGGTATCCAACTTGTTCTTATTAAAAATATATATTTTATTCAACTGGAGAATCATTGCACACAGCAAAGAGTGCAGCTACTGATACAACAAAATGCAGTTAACCAGCAAAAAGCAGTAACGTGCAGAGTATATGTAAATAACTAATATCAGTAATACATAAAGATTAAGGACATCTGCTAGCCTGTACATCTCCCCTGTTAAAAGTTTAAACAAACATTCCAGTTAAGGTTAAATTATAAAAACATATTTCACATTAATTGACCTGAAATTGCTTTTACAAGTGAACAAAGAATTGCACGCAATTAAATGCAAATAGCTCATATGTGCATGGTGTTTAAAGAAGTATCTAAGTATATAAAATGCAATATCCCTCTTATTTATTCCACATGTTTATTATGTGATGGTCAATAAAGTTTCTCTGATTTTGACTAATATTTCATTGATAAACATTGCGAATTTAAGGATGGACTAATCTGTACTTTTAGCCATAAATGACTGTGTTATCAATAATACTATTAATAAACTTAATTTGTTTACTTATTATTATATTCCTTTATTGATCCCCATGGGGGGAATTCAAGTGTTGCAGCAGCTCAACTACACAGACACAGACAATAAATACACATACTATACAACTACACAGACAATAAATACACATACTATACAACTACACAGACAATAAATACACATACTATACAACTACACAGACAATAAATACACATACTATACAACTACACAGACAATAAATACACATACTATACAACTACACAGACAATAAATACACATACTATACAACTACACAGACAATAAATACACATACTATACAACTACACAGACAATAAATACACATACTATACAACTACACAGACACAGACAATAAATACACATACTATACAACTACACAGACACAGACAATAAATACACATACTATACAACTACACAGACAATAAATACACATACTATACAACTACACAGACAATAAATACACATACTATACAACTACACAGACAATAAATACACATACTATACAACTACACAGACAATAAATACACATACTATACAACTACACAGACAATAATACAACTACACATAAATACACATATACAACTACACAGACACAGACAATAAATACACATACTATACAACTACACAGACAATAAATACACATACTATACAACTACACAGACAATAAATACACATACTATACAACAAAATAAAGATAGTTATTGTCAAAGTGTCAAACTCCAAAGTGCTTTAAAACAAAAGACTGAATTGAAAACATTAAAGAAAATAATGAAAGTATTTTATATTATTATACTATCCTATCCTATCCTATGCATTACATAGAGTCAAATCATAAATAGAGATTAAACTGATAACTGGTTCATTGTGCACCGCCCGTCGGTGCTGTCTGGGTGTCTGAACCGAGCGCACCGGCGCTGCGGTCCGGGCCGTGCCGAGTCAGAGCGGCTCTGGAGGGGCGGGGTGAGGAAGAGGAGGAGGAGGAGGAGGAGGAGGATTGGTGGATTGGTGGATTTGAGGGCTCTCTTCTCCTGCGTTGTGTTTTTTTGTTGCTCCGAGCTCTCAGCAGTCCGTCCGGCGTCCGTCCTCCACTCCGACCGGGACTCCACTGCGCTGCTCCCGGCTACAGGTGAGTGAGCACCCGGGGAGGTGTGTGCTGCTTTCACCCCGCAGCGTGTTTTTATAAACCCCCTCTCCTCCTCCTCCTCCTCCTCCTCCTCTGCACGGATTTGTTTCATTGTGTCGGAGACGCATCCTCACATCCTCCACGACGCCTGTGCCGTGGATGTGGATGTGGATGTGCGTATTTGCGTATTTGCGCACAGATGTTTTGTGTCTCAGGTTTAATTGTTCAAACCTCCAATTAAACCCGCAAAACCCGTCGATGCGGTGCAGCAGCGGCGGGATGCGACCCTCTCTCCCCATCGTGTTGTTGAACTTGTGTGTGTGTGTGTGTGTGTGTGTGTGTGTGTGTGTGTGTGTGTGTGTGTGTGTGTGTGTGTGTGTGTGTGTGTGTGTGTGTGTGTGTGTGTGTGTGTGTTGGCTTTAGTGCGCCAGAGCTGCTGCGTGCTGCTGGTTGTTGTTGTTGTTTCTATGTAACTGATGGAGGATTTATGTCTTATCTCCCTGATGGAGATGGAGATTGTGATGGTGGTGGTGGTGTTGTTGGTGTTTCAGATGGTGGTGCAGGCGTGGTCTCCTCTGCTGACCTCCCTCAGAGCACCAAACACCAGAATATTCTCCTGGTTCTCCTCTGATGTTCCATGCAGGGACTCTGAGTCTCTGCAGTGACCTTCTCTGTACTTTATGTGCTATTTATTCCATCTCTCCCGTGCTCTCAAAGTGCATTTGTGCCATAAAACACTCACATTTATTCATCTCCTGTGACATATCTCTGTAGTTTTGTCATTTTGAAATGATGCCAGCATGATGTAGGACTCTTCATAGTTGTAAATAACAAGATGATGCAGATCTTTTGGTGGTTTTTGAATCTGTTTAGCTCCAGTATGAGTTGTTTTAATGTCCCTGCAGTGATTGGGCAGATTTTAAATGTGTTTTCTAGTTGTTCAGTGTGAACTCTGCTGCTATGAGGCGTTTTTATTTCATTTTTGCGCAGACCCTGTTTTAAATCCTGTAGAGCAATTATGTAATCAGATACAGGCTGGACTGCTGCTCTCTCTCCTCCCTCCCCTTCTCCATTTTCCTCTCCTCTCCCTTTTCTCCTAATCTTTCCTTCTCTCATTTGTCGCCAATTTTTTTTTCTCTTTCCACCCTGTTTACTCCTCATTTTCTGCCTCCGCCTGTCTTTTCCTTTTTTCTTTCCTCCACCCTTCCTTTCCTCCATACTGTTGCTTCCTAACCTCCTCCTCCTCCAGACTCCTCTCTCCTTTCTCCTCTACTTATCTCCTCTTTCTAACCTCAGATTTCCCCTTATCATCGTTTCCTCCCCTCTATGTTCTCTCGGCCTCCTCCCCCACCCTTCTCCTCTTATTGCTTTGATGCAGCAACTGGGAAACATTTGGCAACTTGTTGACTGGAGCCTTTAAAATGTCACAGTAGGGTGTCAAGTTGTTCTCATGTTCCTCGTCTGCTGCTGCTTTCACAACCGACCGCAGTAAAACTAGAATAGACTAATAAAGTTGAATCCCTTTTTGAATGTAAATCAGTGTTTTAGAAGGATTATTTGGATGGTAAAAATGTTAAGTTTCATTTGTTTTTTCAGTGTAATTGTTAGATTGGAAGCCCTGCCCCCCACATTGAGGTCAAAGGTCATCTGGGATTTGGAGCAGAAGGACAATGGTGGAGGTCAATGTTTCAGCCCCAAATATTTGTTTTCTATTCTTCTCTTTGCAGTTAAAAGAATAAGATCAAAAAAGTTACTTGGAAATTGTAGTTTTAAGCTTCTTCTGCCGTTTAAAAAAATATATATTTCAAAATAAAGTTGCGCCATTCTTCATCACTCACAATCACATTCGATATAGCAGATTGTCTTTTTTTTCATTCCACACTCTTGTCAAAACCGGTTGCCTACATTTCCCATAATGCAACTCCACTCTAGACATTTGGCTCTGAGATTAAGGCGTGCTATGCTAGTAGCTGCTAACGTAGCCTGGAGCCCATAGCCTGCAGCAGAGATGAGCAGCTGGTTGGCTCTCTTCTCTGTAACTCCACACCTCCAGAGTCTTCCACTTTTCAAACTTGTAGTCTTAAGACCCGACTGATGCTGACTCAAGTGACCTCACAGGAGGACATTCATCAGATTCACACAGCTCCTTCCTGAGACGCTAAAAGCTTTATAGTGCACTTAAAAACATTAAGCAGTAAAACTCCCCAACACCTTTTTAACTTTTACACTCGTACTGAAGCAGATTAAACAGTTTGCTTCACTGAAATGTTTTATTTTTAATCTTCCAACGTGACTGAATTCATAACTTGGATCCAAACTTTAAGCAATTTTCCGTATTCTCCTGTGCTGGATGAATTCATGGGGGGAAAAAAAGGGGAACCATCTTTTACTTTTCTAAAAATTGCTTATTTTTCCATGTGACGTTCGCATAGCGCAGTCCTGCTGTTTGTGTTTACAGGCCCGTAGAATGAAATGGAGCAAAGCCAAAAAATGGATGTGAAAGAGAACAGGGTGCAGTGGGGTTTATGGTAAACGTGGTTTTGATTTAGAGCCGCACTAAATGCTATACGCAGCAAACATTTTCTGGACCTGTTTCCTCAGATTTTTTAAGTGTTCCATTTGAAGCTGGTATTTTTTTTAATTTATTTTTTTTGCCTTCATCTGTCAAATGAAATTGAATTAAATGAATCAAATCATACCCAGTCAGTGAGTTTGTTTGTTTCCATCAGCGGGTTTGATGGAGATGTTTTGCTCATAAACGCTCAGCAGGGACGTTTTAAGTGAATTGATTCTCCTGCAGGAGACGTGAGCGGTGCTTCTGGCTGCATTTTGGCTCTCAGTCAGACTTTTTCTTTTTGTTCTTCGTACAATCACTGAATCCTCGACGGTGGTGATGAGGAAGCAGGTTATGTTCGGCCCATCCGGTATGATGCAGAGGGAGATCTGAGCTGCACATCATCATCGCTCTGCTGCAGCGCCTCAAATAGCAGGCGGCAGAGTCCCGAGCGTTCAGCCTCTTAATATCAGGCTGATATTAAAGCGAACTGCTCATGTCACATTTAGTCAGCTCTCTGGATGAGAGGAGGCCTTCAGGTCTCTACTGATTACATAACTAACTTCTCATAGGAGATACTGTCATACATCAGTACATGCATATAGAAAACAAATGTTTCTAAAAACTAAGCAAACAACTTAAGTGTTAGGTTCATATGAAAGACGTGAACTGCTGCTAGACAAAACTAACATTTTGATAAACTTTATTTTTATCTTGTTTTTCTTTTACTATGTCTCTTGTGTGCACTATACTCTATGCTGCTGTAATCCTGCAAATGTCCCCACTGCGGGACTAATAAAGGATTATCTTATCTTATCTTATCTTATCTTATCTTACACCTGTTGATTTATTCATTGATCTGATAGTTCCTGATTTCATTCATAATTTCTGTAGTTTTAAACGATGTCCTCGTACAGCTGCTTGTGTTGAGATTTTTAACTTCTGATAAATTTGGGCTTTGTTTGTTAAAAGAAAAAATGATTTTGTTGATTTTTAAAAAAAAATATTTCTTATAGTAAAGTGTCTTTGCACTAGTATTAAACTATACCCATTCCTGTTTGTTATTGTTGTTGAAATTAAGTGGATTATACGATTGATTACTTTTTGTTTCTGAAAGTTTTACTCGTGCCTGATGGGTTCAGACGGTTTCTCTTCTTCCTTTCTGTTCGTCTTGGCGATTCTCTTTTTGTCCCTCTTTGCTTTTCTTTCTCTTTTGGAGCTCGCTCCACCTCTCTTGTTTAAAAAACACTTCTGCTAGTGTGCGGCTGTATTAATGGGTGCAGAACACTGTTGACAGAGTGTGTGTCTCAGGCGTCTGCTTGCTTGCTGAGAGGGACGGGCGGTGGTCCGCTCTCATTGTCGGGAGCTGCAGTCATTTGATCAGAAACGCCATAAAGACAGAACATGTCTTTGATCCACCTCTGTGTACAGACGGAGGCAGTGTCCTCAAAACGGACTGAAGAGAACCACCGCGCACGTTTTGTCCAGTCATGGTGTAACCAAGGACACGATCAAAGACAGATATTTTTAGTGGAGCTTCAGCTATTCTATGTTTTTGACTCCAGTGGATATTAGTCCTGGGAAATACATGTTTTGGAGCTCTGATGTCTTGTTTTGTCCGACCAACAGTCCAAAACCCAAAGCTGTTTCAGTTGAGAAATATCAAATAAAACTTAAGAAAGGAACTGTTACTCGTATTATTGAGACGCTAAACTTAAATTGTTTATTCTTTTTGACAAATAAATGAATTGGTAATAATGAATGCAATATCAGAGTTTAGACACTCAATTGTGAATACGATTTGGCTGTTTTTGAGATTCTGAATTCTTTTTCTTTTTGAAAGTTTTCAGAATGAGTCTCATTGGTCAGAAAACTTTAAGTCGCTTTTGTGAAGAATACTTTTTTTAGGTTTTCACAAGGCGGCAACCTCAGTTTCTGAAAAGTGAAGCCAATATTGAAGTGCCTTCAAACTTTAAATCTCTTCTGTTCATGAAAGTTGATTATCACCTTTTGGTTGGCTAAGAGACTTGTTCAGTGTTTCCGTTGTACTTAGTTCCACCCTCTCATATCACGTAGCACAAAGCCAAGATGTGGTCTACCAAAAATCAAGATGGCGACGGCCATCAAAACCATAGTCCACAAACCAAAGGGTTTTTTATTTTATGTATCCTTAAATCATCTTGTGACTCCACAGATTCACCTTAAGACCTCTTAAATGGTTTGTAGTTAAAGAAAACCTGTAAAAGACATAAACTGAGAAAAGTTTGTAATCATGATTAGTATAGTTATTTAAACACCAACAAAAAGCAAAAGATCAGTGTTTGTTATTGATTACTCTCCAGGCTTCCTGATTTAATTGCCATTAACTGAAAACCGGGTTGAACTGACAGCTGGTCAGCGATGAAGACTACACTTACAAACGTGTATGAAGATAAAGATTTGGTGTGTTTTCCCTTTAAGACGGAGGGCTGTGAGTTGTATTTTCAGAAACGAGGCCAGTCGTCAGGGTTTCTGTCGCCCTCCTTCTGCTCCTCCTCTCCCACTGCAGACTCTCCCTTCTTCCTTCTCTCACCTTTATGTCTCCTTACCTTCATCCCGCCGTCCTTCCTCCTCCTCCTCAACTTACTTTACACCCTACTGCTGCTTTTTACTTTAATATTTTACTGCTGGCTTTTAATCTCCCCAACTCCTGTTTCTCCTACCTCCATCCTTTCCTCATCTCCTCAGTCTTCTTTCATCCTTCCATCCTCTCTATTTCCTCACCCTTTTCATCTTCTTTTCCTGTTTAAATGTACTTAACTGACATTTTGAAACACCTTTCGGGGATCTGACTCCAACCAGAATAAATCAATGCATTATTTAAAAAAATAAATAAAATTCTAAAATAATGTTGCTGAAAATGTTTGAAGGATTTAACTGTGACAGCAGACTGCTTGATTTATACCTCCGCCTTCATCTCCATCCCTCCTTCATGGATTTGAGGCTTAAACTATAAGCTGAAAGAGTTTGGCTGAAAGGAGGAGGAGAAAACTTCATCATGGGGTCCTGAGGATGAGGAGGGAGGCGACGGAGAGAGTTGGATGACGTGTGTGTGATAGAAGAGGAGGAAATCCAGTGAGGAAGTGGTCCATAGGGAGGAGGGAAGGGGTTAGTGGGAGGAGAGATACAAGGAGAACTCAGAAATCAGGTGCAAAAATGAACAATAGTGACGAAGAGGAGATGGGAGGTTTATTTGGGAGGAGGGGCAACAAATGTAGTCGTGATGGAGAGATGAAGAATGAGAGAGAGTTTAGAGGTGAAGCGATTTTAAAAAGAGAGCAGAGTGGGAGAGAAAGGAGGACAGGAGTTAAACTTACCAGCTGAGGAACATTCCCAGGGAGGAGAGAAAGAGGAGAGAGGGAGGAGAGAGGGAGGGAGGAATGTTCTGGAAAATGTCCAACAAAACACTGCAGGTTTTATCAAATACAAATCGGCTTGACGGTTCACTTACTGGATTATTCTGGAGCTCTTGACCGCATCGTTAGCCTTCATTAACAGATTCATTTTCAGAGTTCAAACTTCCCTTCATTGAGTGTCTTTAGGACTTCTTGTCCATGTTTTAGTGTGAATCAACTCGGTTTAAGTTATGTGTTTGTGTGAAGTTTTTAGAGTAAAGCATCACTTTAATACCAAAATGGAGGACAATTTGAAAAGATTTAGGGCCTTTTCACACCTGAAAGTTCAAACCAAGGTTCTTCATTTTTGTAACATTGTCTTCATTTGAACCAGTTAGTTTTCATCTACTCGGAATATTATTGAAAATTGTTTGAGTTTGTGAGAGTTTTCTCCATCTGACTCTGTATAAAGACGTTGGACCAAATGACACTTGGTCTCCTCCTCTTCCCATGTGCTACCTCCATTTTTTGGGGGGGATCCGAACCATCCAAACCAAATGTTTCTACGCTAGAAATGAGTTTTAGCGGGTTGAGGGGTCCCATTTCATCATTTCATCTAGAAATAGTTTCTAAGTGTTCTAACCGTCAGCTCAGTGAAAAGTCACCTCACAGCAACTAAGCTTTTTATTCTTTTACACTTTATTTTAACATGAAGCATTGATTTAAATGTTCTTGTGGAATGTATGGTAAGGTTGAAATGATATTTTTATTATATTAATAGTTTAAACTACTCTACTTTTTTAATCATCATTGTCTGCATGACTGCTCTTCTGTCTGAAACATTTGACGTTAAATACCAAAACACACACAACTAGTGACGTTTTGAGGGAAATGTATTGAGTCCCGGTAAACCGTCGCATCTTGAAACAAAACAAAAAAACGAATTAAGCTACTTGGTTGTAATGGGACAGCAGTCTCCTGGGTGAAAGCCTTGAGTTTCTGTTTTTTAAGGCCCATCCACCTCCCGACCTCCTACGCGGACTCTTTTAAAACTTATTTGTATGATTCGCCAGAAACAAATGTAATCCACGACAAAATACATTTCCCTCAAACATAATTCAAAGTGCAGTTTTGTAGTATGGGAATGTGTGGGAAGAGACAAAGCTGCACACACACACTCGCACACACACACTCGCACACCTAGATATCAGTGAAGCTTGGCATGTTTGAACTGTCTATTTGTGATTCTGCTTCCTTTCACCCGTGCGTCTTGTTTAAATAGCTCGGTTACTTCGGGGTGAGGAGGTTTAACCTCAGCAGGGGTCAAACACACACCAAACGGTTTCTTCTTTTCACACATTGAGCTTCATAAATCCTCCCTCAAGTGTTGAAAGCTGCTCAGATGCTGCAACTAAAACTCGCATCACGACCCTAAAATCTCACATGTTGAGGGATCGACGAGAGCAAGAAACACTTTGTGCCCTCGCTGGGATCAAACATTTCTTTAAAAGGTTCCAGAAACTGATCATGAAAGCTGCTTAGCTCATAAATGTTCATGTACATTTCCATCCAAATAATAAAAAAAAAAAAGATTAGCTGCAGTTACACACCCGCAATATCTCATGAATAGAAAATGTGAACAGAGTGTTTATGAACTCTGCGTTACTTTGCAGCAGGAAATAATTTTTCCATTTACATATTTCCTTGAAAGCTCAGAGGAGTGTTTTCTATCAGCCCAGCATCTTGTTTGAGTCTGATTCCTCTCTGACTTACTAACACTCTCCAAATGTCCGGTCCAATCAGAACACTCTGCAGTTTGAGCTGCTGCCTACTTAGTTTTACAGACGTCGGATGAGGCAGCAAAACCTCCCAGGAAGAGATCTGAAACGATCCAGAGAAAGTATTGATCGTAGCTGCATTATTCATGGAGGAATTGTCAGAAGAGCAATAGTATTGAAAGATGTCCATAAAGGTGTTTCCACTTTGACGTCTTGTTATGTCATCATAGTTTTACGATTGTTTTCTTGAATAATTGTTTTGACTGTCCATCACAATTTCTCACCGTACTCTTCAAATGTTTTGTTTCATCCGATCAGGAGGTCCAAACCCAAATATATTCAAATTTAAAACTAAACGGCCAGTTAATTAATCAACTTACTCATTATTATTTTTTATTTTGCAGTTAAAAACATCTAACTTTCCCCAAAGCTCCAGCCTGTCTCTTGTGAGGATTTGCGGTTTCCATTAGTTTTACATGATAATCAACATGATGGTAAATCAATAATTTATGGATTTTGGATTGTGAATTATTAATTATCAAACAATTAGTGATCATTTCCCCCTTTTGATTTTGTTTTCCAGTCCAGAAAAGCACAACTGAACATCCATCATTATTGAACAGTAACAGTTCATTTGGGCTCTAAATATTGAGTACCCCCTGCAGTCTACTCACAGGTTATATTAGAGGTTTAAACTGTGATTTGTCAGTCCATAGTATCTTAACCCCAGACTAACCATCTATTTCTATTGTGAAGTTTGAAGAAGAGCTTTGCTAAAACAACACACCTGTTTTTTAAATCTGCACACATTTTGATGCTTATCTTCCAGTTTCTTTAACCAATGACTGGTTATTTATTCTAAACTGTTGCTCTGAAGAATCTTTATCTCTTTCTGCTCTTTCTATTGTCAGTCTGGTTGAACTGTTGTACGCCGTTTTGTTCTCCATGTACAAAACAAATCCTTCATACAAAATAAAAATATATTTTTTTATAAAGGGGACTTTCTAAAACCTAAAAAGCTTGTTCTGAAAAATAAAGTAATATTCTCATCTGACCGTAACGAATCAGGCTTTTGAAGCAGAAGATTCTAAACTTTTGAACTGCAGTGTTTCTTACGCACGCACACACACACACACACGCACACACACACACACACACACACACACACAGTGGTTATAATCCAACAGTCACGTCCCTTCACTTAACACACTGAGACACGCGTGTGTGTGTGTGTTTGTTGGACCGCCATACTAATGTGACGTATTGTCCACATGTATTTACTTTGAATTGTCAGATGGGAAACACACGCACACAGTGATGCACTCTGCATTGACCTTCTGCAGAACTCCATTTCATTTTCATGTGGCCAAAGGCGTTTCTCTTTGACACACACACACACACACACACACACACACACACACACACACACACACACACACACACACACACACACACACACACACACACACTACGCTCACATTCCTGATAAATGAAATGTTCCAGCTTTCCAGATGTGGTCAGACGACACGCCACCATCTGTAGTGTGTGTGATGTGTGGTTTGGCATCCTGAAATGGCAGAAGCAGAGTTGTGTTGAGGTTTGCTGGTTCAAATCCAAGGATATATCTATATATCCTGCACACTCTGAAGGCGTTGCTGTGAAAGCGAGGGCGGGGTCGACAGGCAGACACTGGGAGGAAATGAGTGATTAGCTGTAACTGGGATGCTGAATCCAGACCTGCACACTGTCTGTTCTCTGGTGATCTGAGGCTGCGTTCACAGTCACACTGCTCAACAGAACTCCTCCTTCACTCCTCCACCTGTCATCAGTGTGAACGACAGACATCAGAATATGACTGAAAACTAGCCCCCCCATCCCTTTTGAACAGCAGATTTGACTATGCAAGTGGCTGCAAACCCAACGTGACTCACTGAGGTTTACTATCTAACTAGAAAGCATTAATCGAGAACCGTTCATCCGGTCTGATTCACACTTGGCAGCTATATTGCTGTGGACCAAAGGTCGTGCAATTTGGAAACTTGACATGTTCAATGTTAATGAGCTTTGCACGAACAACCAATTGGTTTGTGTGCATCAGCGGGGGGCGGGGCTTCAACGCTCCGGGGCTCATTGAGTGCAGTTCATTTTTTTTGCTTGATGCTGGATACACTGTTACAAACAAGCAATCGGCCATCTAACAGGCAATGCAGTAGTATTGATAATTGGGAAGTTCATTCTTGAACTTTGAAACAGTAGTCGCAAAAAAATCTAATTTAGTGTCTTGTCTAAGAGCTGCTTTTGATAATCCTTCTCTTGCTTTAGTCGTTTTTAAGTAAAAGTGCCAAACTTCTGCTAGTTCTAGCTTCTTGATTGGGAGGATTTGCTGCTGATTTTCACTTAAATATCATTGAAAACAGAGACTGTGTGTTTTTTGAACTGTTGGTTGAACAACACGAGACATTTGAAGAAATAAAATACTGTGATGGCCACTTTTCACAATTTTTGTACAGCCACAAATCTGAAACAAATCTATAAACACTGTCGTGGGTTTTTAGAGGAGATTTATCTGCTTTCTTACTGTATCAGCGAGTCTGTGGCCTGAAGTCTCTTTCCCACATGGATGTCATCATTTATGGGATGGGTTCAGGAGGTTTCCTGGAAAAATTCAGATCATATTTCACAGCAGGTCTTGACTTCAGCTGCTTTTTTTTTCTTTTTCTGTGTTGCTATGACGATAGAGGATTACATCACTGACCTCCGCCCGTCTCGTCTCCAGGGTAGAGGTGTAACACGCCCCCTGACATCATGTGTGTGTGTGTGTGTGTGTGTGGCACATGTGAGATTTTAACTGTTTTAATCATCATGTGACATTTTTTGGGGGGAGGAATTTCAATGTTTGCGAAAGAGAATTTGTGATTCATAAGTCATATTTGTATCTTAAAATATATTTTTTAAATGTACTTTATAATGAAATAATTAAGTTAGTAGATTTTGAGAGTAATAATTTTCTGTCTCTGAGCTGGGGCTTCAGATAAACAGCTGCAGACACACTGAGTGTGTGTGTGTGTGTGTGTGTGTGTGTGTGTGTGTGTGTGTGTGTGTGTGTGTGTGTGTGTGTGTGTGTGTGTGTGTGTGTGTGTGTGTGTGTGTGTGTGTGTGTGTGTGTGTGTGTGTGTGTGTGTGTGTGTGTGCATGTGCACGCAAAGGGATATAAAGGAGATTTACACCAGCGTGTTACTTACCCACAAATACTCGCTTACACATTTGGCATCATGGGAAATGAGTCTACTGCCATCAGACGTGGAAGGGGGAGGAGTTCCGTGTCCTTGACCTAATGCACATTCATAAGGATCCGTACACAAACACACAGCTCAGATCACGCTTACAGTTCATGTCCATGTCGTCCAGCTGCAGGACAATATTGAGATATTTAATGCTGGGTGTGATTTTTTTCTAACTGTCAAATCTTAGTCGTACCAAATAGTTGGAAGCTTCATTCATAGTGTAAACATTTAAATCAACATTTGAATGCTGTGCAGCTTTTGTTGTTGTTGTTGCATGTCTTTTCACGTGTTTTAAACCTGTTGTTTCTGCACGGTTGAAGATTAAGATTAATACAAATTTGGAATTGAATTAGTGCACTTTATAATATGTACAGTATAAAACCACAGCAGCAATGACAAAGGTAAAGAAAACAAATGAGGTCATCACAGGATACATCAGAATTCCAGGCTAAACGTTAGCCTAGTACATGCTAACAAACATCACATACTTAGTATAATTGTTAGCATGCTAACATGCAAAATATGACAATGGCTGTTGCATCAAATGCTAATGTATTAGAGCTGCTATATTTCTGTAAATAGATGCTACATTTCCCAGCATCCTCTTTGCTTCATCTTTCCCTTAACTTCCCGGGGTATTTTTGGGCTTACTGCGTGTTTGTTCAGACAGACAGGTGAGTCAGTGAGTCAGTGAGACAGGTGAGACAGGTGAGTCAGTGAGACAGGTGAGTCAGTGAGACAGGTGAGTGGTCAGCGGTCCTGAACCTGCTCTGTCGAGGAATGTGTTTGATCCCACTTTAACACTCTGATCAGGAAGATACAGACACTGGAACAAAAGAACTACAGTGACTGTGAACACACACACACACACACACACACACACACACACACACACACACACACACACACACACACACACACACACACACACATATATCCTGCGGAATAGATTAGATCTGACATCCCACAATGCACTGCAACAGGATTCTGGGTCGGATAGAGAGAGAGAGAGGCAGAGAGCCAGTGAAAGTGTCAACTGGCAGCTGGCCAGAGAGAGATGATGGGATGGATCACCATGACGACACATCCACTCTCCAATCTGGTGTGTGTGTGTTGTGTGTTGTGTGTGTTGTGTGTGTGGTATTATTTTAGGACTGAAGCTGCTGGGAGATGAAGTGCTGAACAAATTTTTCTTCATGCTAAAGATAATTTTCCAGGTCTTTAAGTTCAAATCTAAAAATGAATGAATGAATGAATTATTATCATGAACTCATGTGTTTACAAATGCTGCTAATACCTCACTAGTGGATCTACTTATGTTACTTTTACTGCTGTTATTAGTGAAACTACAATAAGTAGTTTATATTCTTTTATATATCACACAGTAGCAGTTTTAATTGATTAACAAGTAGAATGTAGCTATTTATATTCTACTGGGGTTGGTACATTAGAAAGAATCAATAACAAATGCGAGGCAGTTAAGTATCGATATTAACGATTAGCTGTCAGGAGGCCTAAGAGGCAGTAAAGCTCAGTGATATTGTTTTCTTATAGATCCCACAAGAAATAAGATCAGTGAAATGATTGTAATAGTTTAGTGTTGAATTTTTGATGCTTAACATTAATAGTCCATAATCATCATCAACCTTAGTTCTCATACAGGTTTTTCTTTCAAGACATGAAACTTATGATGCAGTGAGAAATTTAGTATAAATGGGGGAAAAAAATGTTTCAAAGAACAACTTCTCTTCTAATGAATATGTTGTTTTGGTTAGAGCAACAATTAAATATTCTGATCATCAATCCATCTGCTCATTATTTTATCCATGATTGGTTTTGTCTTTGAAATGTCAGAAAATAGTGAAAAATGGCCATTATAATTTTCCACAACTCAAGGTGACACATGTACAAATTGATAGTTTACCATCAGTGTAAAACCAAAATATATCCAATTTACTGTAATATATGAGGAAATAAACAAGAATTCATTATATACAAGGAAACTATTTATTGATTATCAACATAAGTGCAGTTTAAGTTTCTGTCTATAAACTCATCGTTGCCACTCTATTATTGTTTTGGCGTTGCCATTGTTGTATGACTGAATATGAAACAACACCCATCCAGCTGGCCAACGAATCGACTGTGAATGATTTCACTTCATACCAAAGATGGGAGAGCATGTATATCATATTACAATTAGCATTTGAGAAAGCCATCAGCTGGTAGGTGTAAAGAACTCGCTCTAGTTTCCTTCTCTGAAGAACAAATTGAGATTCTAGACACTTGAATGAATTTTTTGTCGCCACTAACGGGTTTAGTGTCCCATAACTGTACTTTTCGGCACAGAAATGTTACCCTCTAAATGAAAGAGTGGTTAGGTTTTGTGAGATATTGTCGTTGGGAGAGTTATTGGTGTAGATCACCAATCATAGGCAAGGAACAGAAAACAATGCAAAGGACAGACTGAGCAGAAATAAGAGAGAAGAGACGAGGCAGAAAAGTTTTGGTCTTGGAGTTTTACAAGCAGGGATGATCAGACGGTCATCTGAAGGGTGTGTGTGTATGTGAGGCGTGCAAAACACATCTGGACCCTGTTGGTCATGTGGTTTTGCTGGGTGTGTGTGTGTGAGAGAGATTAACCCTGGCCGTCATCGAAAATGATGACTGAGGAGGGATGAGGAAAGAGAGGGAATTAACAAGGACTCAAAGAAAAAGAAACTAGGGAAAAGAAGTGGAAAGAAAAGGTTGATTTGGAAGAAGATGTGGTGTTGATGAGATGGAAAAGGACTGGGTGAGTGCAGAGAGGACTGGGAGGGGGAGGGTGGAGCAAAAAGGGGGAAATTAAAGGAGGAAGGCTGGAGGTTAGAAAAGAAATTAGAGGCTGATCAAAGATTTAAGGAAGAAGTCAACAAGTCTTTCTTTCACCCCCTCTTTCTTGCCTTCCTCCTCCGCGCCTCCCTCAATTTTACTTTTCCCCCCCCACACTCCTCCTTGCCGCTGTCCCAGGAGCTCCACCCTCCTCCTCCTCCTCCTCCTCCTCCGTGATCCGCCCTGCTTCTATCAGAGAGTCTGGGAACAACCAGTCCTCCACAGACTGAACCCCCACCCAACACACACACACACACACACACACACACACACACACACACACACACACACACACACACACACACACACACACACACACACACACACACACACACACACACACTCTGTTTTTACTGCTCTGTAAAGCAGCAGTGGCCTCTGTCTGCTTTCTTGCTGCTTTCATGGCTGAATGTTAACTAAACTCCACCGACCGCATTAAAGGCTTCTTTCTGTGGAAATACTTTAATTTAAGATCAAGTTAAAGTTGTTATTTATGTCGGGTGTTTAGAGTTCCTGCAGTAAAAGTCACGTTCGTTATAGACAAAGTTAAGGAGTGGACATTTTGGGCCGTGAGTTAACCCTGAATCTACTGTGACAAAGCAAATGTAATCACGTTGACACAAAGCTCAAACCTTCACCCCTTTACATGAACACAAATGTTTAGCTATAAGAGAGGTGGAACACCTGACCTGAAACCAAGAGCACCTCCTCTAACATCATGAAACATTCATTAACTTCCATAAAACATTCACCACTAGGAAGATGGAGCAGAGGCACTATTAATACTCGTGTAGTGTACTAGTATCATAGTAGTAGAAGGTAAGGAAGTAGTATTTCTTTTTCAATATTGGGGGAAACAAAGGGCATATAAGCAGGGTTTGAGGGTTGAACCTATAATTTCCTGTTATGCACCACTTAATGGTGGAAATGTCGTCATATTCTTTTTCATAATAAAAGTCCACATTCTCATTTACATGTTAAGGGGCCGTGTCCCTTCCTGACATCTACGCCTAGTTGTATTTCTCAAAACAGGAAATGCCACACATTTAGTGAGTATGGCCAACAACATTACCCACTCAATTGATTAGGAGATGAGATCTGTCTAGATTAGGGTTATTTACCAGCTCGGCTCCATCGTTGCTTGTGGGAAACTTCGGCTAATGTTGCCAGTGTTTCATTTATTACTTTAATGATGCATAACGATCAAGTATATTTCTTCCTTTTTGTATGTATTTGTCTGTTACATTTAGTTTTACAACGTTAGAAAAGCAATGTTTAAGTAAAGCCTGATTTTAAAAAAATGTATCCCAGACAAACGGCTTATTAATTAAACACTGGTACCGGACTGGTACTTAGTTTGGGTTGATACCCAAAGACCAGGTATCTGTATCGGGATTAAAAGAGCAGAATAAATCTGTTAATGTACGTTTAATAACACGGAACACATGGATCATTTGATGTGAATATTAATCGTCAAGCTTTGTAGTGTAAAGTTACCTCGAAGCTTCGTCTGCGTTTCTGGTTTTAAGAAGTTTGCGTTTCTCTTGTTTTAAAATGGTGGATCTTGTGTTTTGAACCAGAATGTCCTGCCTGGGCTCCTGTAGCTGTCCTGTCATGTTTGTGTTCTGGTAATCGGCTCTGATCTCTGCAGTAAACACTCGTCCTCCTCCTCAGAAAGACGTCTGAAGAGTCCTCTTGACCTTCGCTGTTTATCTCGAGTGCTTCACTCCTCCTCCTCCTGTCTGATCCCTCGTTCCTTTACTTCCTCCTCACATTCCTTCACTTCATCTTTCCTCATGCATTCCCTCGCTAATGTGTTTCATCTCTTTACTTCCTTTCATGTAGCCCATTTCATCTTCCTCTTCCTCTGTAGATCCATCTCTTCTTATTCTTTTTTTTTCTTCATTTTTTCTTCTTCTCTGATCTCATCCCTGTTTTATTTTCTTGTTTTTAAACAATTTTACCACTTGTAGTGCTTGTGAAGAGATGCATTCTGGGTAATGCAGGTCTAATAATGTTATATATATATATATATACCCATTAGAGGGCCATACAGTGACAAATGGAGTATTATGGTTTTTAGCAGTTCTGCTTGGCTTTAACTGGCCTCTACTCATTTAAACTGGTCTGAAATAGATGTGTACTGGTTTGTATTGATAAAAGTGGTGCATGCTGGTCCGTACTGGTTTTCTATAGGTTAGGTCTGGTCTTCGTTGGCTCTTGATGGTGTGATTGGCTCTGTTCAGTGTCGGGTTTGTGATACAGAGATAGTGCTCTGAAAGGAGGTTGTCTGCTCCCAGTGGAGCCACCATTAAACCTCCTCCTCTCCTTCATCACTGCTCCTCCTCCTCTTCCATTTACCTCAAACTCTTTCACCGGCCACAAAATGTCCGTCTCCTCCGTGTGTGTGTGTGTGTGTGTTCAGGTGTGTGTGTGCGTGTGTGTGTGTGTGTGTGTGTGTGTGTGTGTGTGTGTGTGTGTGTGTGTGTGTGTGTGTGTGTGTGTGTGTGTGTGTGTGTGTGTGTGTGACGCCCACTCCGTGATCGTCATTATACTCGTTTCAGTGATTCGAGGAATCTGATCATTTCTCCCTCTGCATCTGTTACTATGTGTATTCTTGTTTCCTCTATGTAGAGATGCAGAGTGTAAGGGTGTGGCAAGCTGGACTTTTTATTAACTGTTACTACCATCTTTTTCCAACCTTTACCCTATTTTAGTTTGCATGCACACATGTTAAAGAAAGTTACTTAAAGTAAGACTTATAATTTGCTTGATAACCTTGAGAATCTAGCATCATTAGTTTGATTTGTAAACTAAAAACCCAGCCCTGTTCTGCCTGCTTTTATTAGTAAAGTCAGCAACACTGACAGTGACACTGAGAATTTTAACAAATATAACAAGAAATGTTTGCGAATAAGATTAACTATTCTATCTTTAAAAAAACGTTTTGATCGAGTGTGATTTGAAGTCATTTACGATGTTCCTCCCTGTTGATAGGGATGGTATTTTCATATTGCATTTAAGGCAGGGTGTCTTTTTTTTAAATGTTTTGAGACTTTTGTCAATAATATGATACTTGAGTTTTGCTCATTGACGCAGGTTAGAATAAAATAAACACCGTGTTCAAAACTATTAAATATCCAAAATGAGTTAAGATTCAACAGCAAATTGTTCTTAATCACAGCTTGCCTAGGAATTGTTCACTTCTAGAATCTGGGGAATTGTAGGACGGCTGTGGCTCAGCGGGTGGAGACGGTCGTCTTTAAATCACGAGGCTGACGGTTCGATCGGCAGCTCACGCTGTCTGGATGTCGAAGTGTCCTTGAACGAGACACTTAACCCATCGCTCCTCCCCGGGTGATTTACAGCATCCCGCTTCTCCTAATGCTTAGGATGGGTTAAACGCAGAGGTCTAATTTCATCTACGTATGTGACAAGTTAAGTTTAAGAATGATGATATGATTATCACAATATTATTCTGCCCTTGGTAAATAACCATATTGAATTATTGCCCATTGTATTGAGATATTGAGAAATATAAGCAATATACAGTACCAGTCAAAAGTTTGGACACACCTTCTCATTCAATGGTTTTTCTTTATTTTTATTTTTCTCTACATTGTAGATTAATATTGAAGACATCCAAACTATGAAGGAACACATATGGAATTATGTGGTAAACAAACAAATGCTCAACAAACCAGAATATGTTTTATATTTTAGATTCTTCAAAGTAGTTGAATGAGAAGGTGTCCAAACTTTTGACTGGTACTGTATATTTTTATTTAACGTTGTTTTAATATACGTCCCAGTTGTCTCAGAGATCACATGTTCTTTATGTTTCTCCTTCACGACTGCAGTGGGTTAAACTGACAGACTCTCAGACCCGTGACCTTTAACCTGGATCTTCCTGATGGGTCTGGTTCATGGAAAGTTCAGGTTCTCCCATTAAAGTGTTTCTTTCTGTCTGAAGGTCACGGATTCACGCTGGAAAACAGACAGTAATGAGGGGAGAGAAAAGGCTTCTTTATCTGCCGGGCAAATTACAGTTTAACTTCATTAAAATGACTCATGAGATTTCATGAGAAGCCGATCTTCGTTTTCCCCCCCGACTCTCGCTCCCTCAATGTGTTGTTGTGAGTGTCCAACGTTCCCAGGCGTCCGGACCGACAATCGGCCCATCTGTCTGCTCGCACAGACACAGTGGCCATTCAGAAAATGGATATGAGGGAATAATTGTGCTGTTTATCTGAGAATATCACATTTATCCTGGAGCCATTTGGCTGCTGAGTTTCGGCTAGTGTGTGGGACTTTACGGCATGCGAGGAAGGGTCGACCATCTGATCTCAGGAGGGCAGTATCAAAAGAGGAAAAAAATCTGACTTTTGTCCGCCGTGGCCACAGATGACCTCAAACGCACCACCCTACCACGTCGCACGGACCTTTTTGGTGTCAGTTATAAATAAAGAAATCTTCCTAGAGATCATGCTCGCACTGAGACTTTGTTAAAATACACAAACTCCTCCGAATAAAGATCTCTGGGATTTCCACTTAAAGCTCTGAAAGATTCGTCCATCTGCAAGTTCTGCAGGATTTAAAAACCCAGCGGGCTGCTGTCGGAGGCTGAGTCCTCCGTCTCATTCATCTGTGTCCTCCACCCGTCTGCCGGTGCAGAGGGTGGGGAGGGCTGTTTGTTTGAACAGGGGGAGAGCTGCCAGGCAGGGAGGCTGTGTTTTTTTTTTTTTTTTTTTTGGCCGCAGGCTTCGGTTGCATAATGGCAGGAAAGCAGTGGGAAGAGTTTGGACTGGGAACGCAGGGGAGGAAAGGGGGAGATTGTGAGAAAGGGGATGACGAGGAGGTCAGTTTTTAAGTTTAAACTCTGCAGTGAAACCTGTGATTTTCTGTCCCTCATTACTTTAAGTAGACCAGGACTTGGGACAATAAATCCTGGATGGTTCGGTTTGCTGGGTTCACTGGTTTAAAGTGGCTTTCAGTAATCGGCCTCTAATCTTCTTATCGGCGTATTTAGATGGAAAGTGAATACTTAAGATTCTTTTTTTACATGTCCAGTATTTAAGTGAAATGATAGGTCTGGGTAAATAAAAGTAAATATTTAAGGATTCCTCACATTCTCAGTTACACACGGGCAGATTTGTCAAACTGTCCAAACTGTAGCTTCCAGGTGTTTTGACAGCTCAGACTCTCAGGAGGTGTAGATGTTGAATACTAGACAGTCTTTATCGGTAAACTCTTGGCAGGATGAAAAATGTTCCGGTTTTATCAGAAACGACTGCAGTAGATGAACGTTTATCCTTGAAGATGGACAGAGGGCTTTTTTTTACAGCTTTTTTCTAGGCTTGAGTTCAGTGTATTGCATGTAAAGCTGGCGTCTCACTTGATTTATTCCCTCAGTAAACATTGTAAACATGAGTTTATGGTCTCAATCGCTAGTTTGAAGTCTTCTTCAATACAGCATGATGTTCATTTAGTAAGTTATGGTCATATTCAGAGTAAAATAGACCATAAAGCAGGGTATGCTTTAGGGCGGGGCTACCTTTTGATTGACAGGTTGCTACCATATCGTTGTCATTGTTTGCGTCTTAGAACTTGAACCCTATCACCGTGTGTTTTCAGTTCATGAAAGTTAATTGGAAGATTTTGGTTGCCTTAATAATCGGTGTTTGGTTGTACTGAGCTTCTCCCTCTCGTGTCACTTCTAGTTGCAAGAAAAAAGATTGTGATGGACAAAATACCAAACACGAGGCTTCATAATGTCCAAAAACCAATAGGTGACATCCCAGTGACTGCGTCTACTTCTTTTTTATTTTGTTAATATTTTAATTAAGCTCCAATGCTAAAATGTTGCAATGAAGCAGGCGTTAAACATTCATATTATTGTTAGCGTCTCATCCCTGCTAGCCAAAACCAAAATTGGACAGATTTCAGTTGATCCACAATGCATGATGGGAGATGAGTCCATTAACAAAATCTCTTAAAGTGAAGTTGCACTTATTAATAAGAATAGCCTGTATTTTGAACAACCAACTTATCTTTTATTCACAACTTATTTCATGAATTGTAATACATTTATATCAACTGATTATCATGATCTTAAAATGTAAAAAACAGAAGAATTATTCCCGATGCAGAGGGAACAAAGCATCCTCTTTGTTGTCAGTTGCCTTAGCAACAGTTTTTCTCATAACGGTTAACTTAATTGAATGCCAGATGCATTGTGTACCTGACTCATGTCAGATTCACAGAACAACCTGTAACAGCCGCTCCGACCCGAGCATTCACTGTAAAATGTCAGCGACCTGGAATAATGGATTGTGTAGTGAATGACTCCACACTCTCGCCTACATCCTCCCACTCCTTCACCTCATTACACCATCCATCTACTGACACACACATACACACACACACACACACACACACACACACACACACACACACACAGACACACACACACACACACACACACAAAGAGTCATAAGCTGGAAACACTTGCATACACTTTTTGATATACTGTCCACTGTTCACCATTATGTAATGCCGTCTAAAGAATATTTTGACCTGTATAGTGGAGTAAAATATTCCCACAATGCAACAGAAAAAGTAGTGTACATTACATAAAGTGATGTATATTTATTCTTATTTTGCAAATTAATAGCAACCTCTTTCCTCTCTTCTTTAAAAAAAAGTCTATTCAACCCGATGGATCCCCTGAAAATGTTTGGTTAGTCACAGTTAATCGGATATTTAGCTGTTATTTTAATGGTGACGATCACTTCTATGACTCTGGTTTTACAAAATCATTGCAGCTACTGTATTTGTATTCATGTTGGTTGTTGTGCCCAGACCGTACTCCTGCTGATTGGCACCTTTTAGTGGTTCTCTCTGCCAGGAGATAATGTTTTTCATTTGTGTGTGAGTGCTTCTCTGTGGCTGTCTGTCTGTCCACAGCTAATCTATCATACTGCTGGACCCATCAACCTAATATTTATTTGGTGCTTATTTATGACTGTATACTCAAGGACCTTTAGTGATTGCAGTGATTCACACTTTTATACCGTCATTGACTGCTGACTCCTCACGACTCTTAACCAGCTAGAAGGGGCTAGTGATCCCAAAACTGCTTCATTTTGGACTCCTGTTCCTGTAGAGCGTCAAAGTTTGTTTCAGATTTGTGGTGTACGGAGAATAAAAGCTGCCTCAACATGTACCATCAATGATCCGAACTGCTAAATGTCAATATTGGATATTTAATATGATATTTAAATGAATATTTGGACATATTTAAGTTGCTGGTTTTACACAAACAACTCATTGTTTTATCCATAAACGGTTTCTTGATTGATTTTCCACAGAATTTACCATATGAACGCATGAATTGAACATTCAGGTTAGACTCTAAAGGGTAAATCTTGTGCTTCAGGTAGCAAACGGAGACAGAAAAGAAGGTAATAGAGGATGAAAGCTGTCTGATGGAAGCTGCCTGAAACTCTGTTACGCAACATTTGCTGCTCTCTCGCATCCTCTTATCCTCTTCTGCCTCCTTTTATTCCCATCCTCAATCCCTCCTCTGTCCCTCTCCAGTGTTACTACAGACCCGTCTGTCAGTGTGAGACGTGGCCCTGTTCTGCCTCACCACCTCTCCGTCACTCTCTGTGTTTGTGTGTGTTATCACAGAGGATTTTATGGGCGGCCATAAGCTGATGTAACACTATGACATCTCCATTTCCTGGTCGAACAAAGGACGCCATGTGTCCCTGCACTGTAACTGATGGACACACACACAGACACACACACACACACACACACACACACACACACACACACACACACACACACACACACACACACACACACACACACACACACACACACACACACACACACACACACACACACACACACACAAAGAGCACTCAGGACCCTCATTGATAATTGATAGATGGTGTGAGAGCCGAATGCTTAACAGTACATAGTGTGTGTGTGTGTGTGTGTGTGTGTGTGTGTGTGTGTGTGCGCTCTAAGTGCCTCCTCAGCTGTATCTACATGATGGCATGTATACTGGTTTGGTTATATGTGTATGTGTGAAACAGTTAAGGCCATAACAGGAACTATAGACTTAAATAAGAGGGGCAGGGATTGTGTGTCTGTGTGTGGGAGAACACGCAGAACACACGCATGACCAGACTAACACGAACAGATGATTAATTCATGGTGAAGTTATCAAATATAGATCGACAAAAATACAGAAAACACTGAACACAGCTCTCGTGTTGTCTGCTGCAGCACGGTATCAATAAAGTGTCTAAATTTAACTCGATGGAAATGTAATTGTCACAAACAACACCATGCATGTGCAGTTAATAGCATTGCATCTTTAATAAACCATGAAATATACAGAAGCAGAGGAGGGCTGCAGCTCAAAAGTTATTTATTACTATTCATTTTTCCAACAATTATTTTCTTTATTAGTTATTCAGTCAAAAAAACAATTCAGTTTTCCAGAGCCAGATATGACGTCTTCAAATGTATTTTATAAGACCAACGGTCCAAAAGCCCAAAAATATTCAGTTCACACTAGAAATCCTCACATTGTAGCTGAAAGCAGAGAAGTGTTTGCACGTTTTCTTGATAATAACTTAAAGAATTGAATTGGTAAATGTTATGTACAGTGACAAATCAATAAACTGTCTGAAGACAAAGAAAACCATGAACAGCAGAAGTAGAATATGAAGCAACCATAACATTTATCAACATCAATTATGAGATTTTCTTCTAAGAACTGAATATTTTCTACCATTACAATTGGTAGTTAAGTTAATCTCACTTCCTTACAGCTTATAGGACAGATGGGTGTAATGAAAATGATTATTTTAAAGATGTTCTTTTATGTGATGTAAAAATCTCCAATCAACTTCATTTTTTTTTTATAAATACATTATTTAAGAATATGGAAGTTGGTTAGTTTTGCTCGTCTTTGCTCGCCCTCATTGTCTCCTTGATAATATTATAAATATGTTACACTCAATCGTAATGTGACATTTTGGAGTATATAAAGGAGTGTGTTTGGTTTATTTAACTGAGTCTTTCTGCTCTCAGTCAGGTTCCCTCTGGTCTCTTTGTCTCAGATGAATCTGAAGAAAACAACTCGCCTGAGTGAGCAAATGTGAGCAAATGTGACCACATGACTTATTGATGGCGAGCAGCAGCTTTTTATCCGACTGGCTGCCGTGAGGAGCCGAGTTGGAGTCAGCTTCAGTTTGACTCTACGTATCTGGTTTGACTCGGCTCGGTTCAGTTTGAAGCTGTGAGAAGAAAACCAAAAAAAAGGAGGCAACTTCAGAATAAATCCTTACAGAGAAAATCAAAGTGACAGAAACACAAAAGAGCTGCAGAATAATACAATCGGCATCAATCACCACAAAAAAGTGTGTGTGTGTATGTAATGTTTTATCGTGTTAAAAAAAAAGTCTAATAATCTATCGTACAATCTTTTGGATCAGGAACCCTTAGTACATATTTCTTTAATGACCAAATCTGAGTCTGACCTTTTTCCAATTGAACAAAAATACTGTCAGCACGTATAAAAGTCCACTTTTAACAAACGCTGTCGCATTCCAGGTACACGCCAAAAGAAATATATCACTGCTTCTGTCCCCATTAGAGGGTCAACAGCAACGTAACGTTTCCCAGAATGCCTCATAACAGTCAGACTTCCCAGAGTGCACTTGGAGGTGAGAGGAACACGAGGTCAGAGGTCAACGAGCTGCAGGGAGGAGGATTATTCTGTTAGCACACATACAACACACAATATTAATTAATCACGTACACATTGTGTGTGTGTGTGTGCCTGTGTGTGTTATTGTGTGTGTGTGTGTGTGTGTGTGTGTGTGAGCTTGTTTTAGCTGCTGGGCTGATTACAGTTCTAAAACAGTTTTTGGATGATTGCTTTCCTGCTCCGGCGGCCATGTTGGAGGTCCTCTGTTGTGGGAGCAGCTGATTGGATACTGGCTCAGAGGAAGTACTGACCTGAGTTTAGAAAAGCATCTGAAAAAGTTTCCTCCTCACTGACCTGATTCACCACCTGGTTTTAACATGTGATCTGAACGTCACATGAACAGTATCACTGTATCACACCTGGTATTAAATCTCATAACTTAAATTTTTTGTCCACATTTTGATCAAATCTCAGCATGCTAATTATTTTTCTGATTGTTTTTTTTCGGTTAATAATGTGTCCAAACCTCACAGATGACATGGACTCTTTCCTGCTGCACAAAAGGTCCAGTTACACATCATATGTTAATACCAGATGGAAACAGTCTCACTTTTTCCTCTGTTTTTTTTTTTTTTGCCTTGTTGCCATTCTCTCTCTCTCTCTGTCCCATTCACATATGTGGTCACTCGCCCTCTGTTTTTCTCAGCCAACTCTGGTAGTGTGATCTCATCCCGTCCGACTGCTGACACATTCCTCTGCTTTCAGCCTTTTATTCCCTCACTCCTTTGTTGTGTGTGTGTGTGTGTGTTGTGTGTGTGTGTGTGTGTGTGTGTGTGTGTGTGTGTGTGTGTGTGTGTGTGTGTGTGTGTGTGTGTGTGTGTGTGTGTGTGTGTGTGTGTGTGTGTGTGTGTGTGTGTGTGTGTGTGTGTGTGTGTGTGTGTGTGTGTGTGTGTGTGTGTGTGTGTGTGTGTGTCTCTCACATGACTGAGCAGAGGGGCCCCGGAAACTGACTGAATGGTTTTTAGCTCATCCAGCTTCAGAACCTGAATGGACTGATTCCTGATCAGATAGCAACTTTACTCCAGTCTTTATTCTGAGGAAGAGATTTAACCTTTTCAGTTGCTCAGTATTTATTATTTGTCTCGTGCATTGATCAAACTTTTCTCAAACTTGCAGCCGTTGTTTCCTTATATCAAACTCTTAACTGTAACTCTTTACTAGGATTGTCTAATGTGAGATGAGGAAAAATTCTGAAACAAAAGCAGCTACAAAATGTGGATTAATCACATAAATTAAATTACAGCGATGGGAAACAAATTCACTAATACGTGGTCCTTTAAACACATGAATAGATAAATAGATGTGGCCATTTGCCTGTGTATAAAATGAAAGAACTGGCTTTGTTTAAACTGTATATTGATCTTTGCTGCCTGGGATCACACACACACACACACACACACACACACACACACACACACACACACACACACACACACACACAAGCACCCTTTATACACAACAAACAGTCTGAGAATAAATCATAATACTTAATGTTGATGCATACTGAATAATGTGGGATTGTTATTCATATTTCATGGTGTATTCAGGATTTTTGGGGGAATACACGTATAAAACACAAAAACAATGCACCAGTTGAAGCTTAGAAGCATTCAGGTCAGATTTTACTTTAACTTTTAATAATCAAAGATCATTGATTAAAAAAAAAATGGATGGAACAGGATAGAACAAGACTTTAATTAGTCTTTTAATTTAAAGAAACAAGATGTGCATCTTTAATACTTTCAGTCGATGCAGCTTTACATCTCCGTACATGTCATGTTCACGCAACCCAAAGTAAATGTATGTCATGGCTTAGTTACACAACTGTATTGTAACCTGAAGTTACCATCATCACCAGTGCAGTCAGAACAGATTTCTGATCCAGTCTGTAAAGCTGCTTCATCACTCTGTTAGAGGCTTTTATTTTGTAGCTTAAGAGATCAGATTTTTGGAACAAAACTGTGTCATTATCGACTCCCCCTGATTGATTTGTGCTCCGGGGGCGGGGGAGTTTGCGTTTGCATTTGCGTTGTGTTTGACCTGACGAGGCAGCTGTGTGTCGAGTTTCCAGACTCTGCATCCCCGTTTGTCCTCTGATGGAAGGACAGACTGCCAGAGCTTAGTCACCACCGCTCAGTCTGCTGAGGCGGCACCATGGCTTAGAGCGCCATGTCACCCCTGAGAGCCAACATGGGAATTTATCTTATTTAGAACATCTGCTGCCATATAAAACAGTCTGAATGTTTAAATCTGGTTTAAAAACAATATATATAAATAGTTTTGAGAGATTGATAATTATATCAAACTGCAACAGTAAACAGTGGAAGTTGTTGTTGTGAAAATCTGCAGCTCCGTCTTCTAGGTTTTTATCAGATAATTTAAAAAGTATAATTCCATTCATTTGCCATTTCACAAGACAGCTGGATTACAGATAATTACCACTGTAACCACAAAGGGAGTCTTGTTTGTTTAGAGAAGATGTAAGTGGATAATGCTTTTCACAAACCGCTTTTGAAAAAGATATTCAATTTAGGGAGATCTTTTGCAATTTCAGAATATTAAAGCAGACGAATGAAACAAGTTCTTGATGAGTTAAAAGATGAGCAAACAAAACATTTGCAGGGCTTTTTGTGTGTTTGTGTCTTTGGTCTACTGGCCCATTACGCCATTGATTTATCTGCGTAACCATGGCAACCGTTAAACGCATTAGCAGTTAACCTTCTCAGATAACCTAATTAGGCGGAGCAGAGATGCTGACTGTCCTGCAGACCTTTTTATAACGCTGTCAGAGGAGATCTGCCCGGGGGATATTTTATATTTACGGTATAATCTTTTAAGTTTGACTATTGGAGAGAATCAGTCAACCGAAAGCGTCGACGTTATGAACCAAAAGTGACGGAGCCGGAGTTAAATTTGCCCTGGATCTCTAGTTTTCTTGTAGTTAAGGTTTTGAATATGAACAGCAGATGTCGATGTGTCGTTGAAGTCGAGCAGGAAGCAAAAAGCCATCAGCTGAAGTGTGTAAAAAATTTAAAATCTGCCATAATTACACAGGAAGAGCCTGAACTCTCGACTCCATTGTCCCTTTGTGATTCGCTAACAGATGCCGTTCATGTGTCAGTTTGTCTTTCTCATAACAAAGCTGACTCGGGAAGATAATCACACGCCTTTCTGTCCTCCGTCATTTCAACAATCACTGCCGAGGGATTCAACAGGAAGGGAGGCAACTCAGAAACCCTTCCACTCCACCCGAAGTCTGTTTAATCTGAGAAGGTCTTTAATGGTCAAAAGGTCGTGGGTTCATAACTTGAGAAGTGATTTTTAAAGGTGCGTTTGTTCTGCTGATGTGCCTCTGAGCCCGTGTTTGAGCCCACTGTGGTTTGAAAACCTTGATGACAAAAAGAAAAACCTTGACACAGTGTAGTTAGTGGTTTATGTCACCTTACTATTATGTATGCTAACGCGTAATCAACCCGCCTCGCCGTGGCTAACGTGACATCACTGGTATTTGATGATGCCGGTGGACGGATCTGATCGGCTCAAATGTGGGCGGAGCCAACCAGACTTATTGTAAATCAGTTGTCGTTGAGTTAATTGTTGGATCCGGTTTTGGTAAGTTTCTGCTTCTTATAGAAACTTAAGTATCATCTCAGTATGTTGGGCTGTCTGTCTCCATGGTTACTTGGTTTTTCTCAAGGCACTTTTTTAAGTATATTTGATATGTTGTTTTACACATTTTAGGAGCAATGAATTCCCTAAACGTGGAACTGAAAGACCTCTGAATATTTTCCAAGAGAATTTCAGACTTTGACTAACTTAAACAAAACTAAAAAAAAGATGCCGTTACCGTATATTAAATGTAGAGACCATGATAATAAAACCAGACTTGGCACAATGGAGGATTGTTCTCTCCTGCTTTGTTGTTGTCGTGGTTAGTTCAGGGTCACATCCTGATGTTTTGCTCCCGCTGTTCATGGGCTTAATTACATATTAAGGACATGATGTAGCGTAACAAACTGAGGACGCACCCAACCAATCACCAGAAAGTATTTAAGTCAAACTAAATCCTGAAACACTGCAGAGAAGAGATGGAACAGATCAGAACAAGCTGAAGATGAATGTACTGCTGCAAATGAAATCACAATAGAATTGTTTTTATGATAATAATAATGTGAAGGTTGATAGCAGACATCTGCACTGCGACACGGCGACAGTGGGGAACGATCAGCATCTGTTTCTGTTCCTCTCCTGTGCTGAGACTTTGCCGGCGGCGGCGGTGGACGGCGGCGTTTTGAGCCGCAGCGTGCCGACGTTGAGCCGCTGTGTTTGATGCTGTTTTGAGTTTGATGGTGTCGGGTCAGATAACTGCCGCTGCCCTACATGGCTCTCTGTGTGGCCTACATAAGGCTGCGGAGAGGAGGCTGTGATGGATGACTTCCTCGTCCAACACACACTCACATGGCCTACATACATCTATACCTGTGGGTGTGTTTCCTTTCAAGAACACTAAAGGGAAGGCTGAAGCGACCTTGGACAGAACTTTGTTGTGTAGAAGGTCGAAATCTGATATCACTGCAGCAGATGAGCCTGTGGGTGACCCTAAACATTGGAAGACTTAACCTGTGCTTTATTTTGAAACTGTTTACAAAACTCAGTAACCAGCTAAGCTCTATGTTTCATTACTTGTATATTCATGTGATAAATGTCAATAGATGGTAATCTGCATGAGAAATAAAGAAAGAAACGGAGGAGAATATCTATTATAATGATCATCCGCCTGTGGTGATCAATTAGTCAAAGACAGACGTGATCACCATAAAAGGCTTTCAGTATAATTTACATTTTACAGTATGTTTGATACGGGGAGAGAGTGAGAGGCCAATTTAGAAAGGGACTTTAGTATTAAACATCTCAGACCACCAGGTCACCAAGAGGACCTCTTTCTGTTCGCTCTCTTTAAAGTCGCTTTGCCAAGAATGTATAAAAGAGGTGGACTTACTCACCGTGATGCCACCAATTGGTGCATTGAGTTCGGCATTTTGTCCTTCGCCATCTTGGTTTTTAGCGGTCGCCATCTTTGTTTTTTTTTTCCGTAAACCAAAGCTGGCTTAGGCACAACTGATCTGTGAATGATACATTTTTAGGCGACCACAATGTTACAATTATCTTTCATGATCTGAAACCACACTGAAAGGGATGTAAGAAGTATACTCCCTGACTGGACAATGCTCTCAAGTCACAAGGAAGCCCCGCCCTAAAGCATTAGACCAAACTTTATGGTCTATTTTACTGTAAATGGGACCATCATTCACTTAATGGACATCATGCTGTATCGAAGATTTGAAACTAGAGATTGAGACCATAAACTCATGTTTACAAAGTTTACTGAGGTAATAAATCATGTGAGAAGTAGAGTCATTTTCTCATAGACTTCTATACAATCAGACTTCTTTTGCAACCAGAGGAGTCGCCCCCTGCTGGACATTAGAAATATTTTCTCAATACTGAAGTTGAAGGAGATAAAACCTTTTCAAATCCACTTGAACACATCTAAGTCTGTTTTCATTAATCCTGAAAATTTGACTTTTTTTGTGCTACAAGGTTGCATGTCAACACCACACGTTTGGAGTGTGTGTGTGTGTGTGTGTGTGTGTTGTGTGTTGTGCAGTTAATGGAGAGCTCAGGGTGAGATCTGCGGTTGCAGCAGCAGTGTGCAGGCGGCTGGTCTTGCGTGGGAGCTTGAACGCTGCTGGGGACTCGGCAGGGTTTCGGTTGCCATGGTGAACAATTGATACTTGAATTGCAATATTGTCAGGACCGCTAAAAATAGCGGGAGACTTGAAGACGCACACGGGATGAGATCCGTCTGTTAATCCATCTGTTCATGTGAGAGAACGTCTCCGCTGCAGAGCTTCATTCAGCTCTTTATCTTCAGTATTTTCATGTTGTTGTGGAGAGACTTATCTGTCATTTGCAAGTGTAGTTTGATTCATTTAGCCAATATTTGACTTTTATTCGTGGTCCGTTTCATGTTCTCGTTGACTTGTTCTTAAAGGAGCCGCGAGCTTTAAGCGTGAGGTCACATGGGCTGACGGCTAACTCATTCAACGGTGGTGCCTTTCACCATCTGGTTATTTACAGTAGGTCATAATGCAGATTACTGAACCAAATGTTTAAATTCCCTCAAGAGCTTAAACGAAAAAAATATCTATATATCTATTATCTTTTCTGTTTTATCTCTTCTGCTTTGAGCATAAAACTCCCATAAAACAAAAGATTCAAAGCTAAAGCCTGCTCTTACTTTTACTTTGATTTCAGTAAAATGTTCAGACTGTGGTATTGATACTTCTACTGCAGTAAAGTAGATGAGTACTTTTACACATTGCTAAAGTAAAAAACACAGTAATACTAACTTTTTTTTATGCGAATAACTCCAAGCACAATTTGTGTGAGTAGAAGAAAGTTGTTGTTTTTAGACTTTTGTATGTTTTTTTTATATTCATAATTCATAAAACAAGATTTGTCTTATGAATCACAAAGTCCGATCAGCAGGACAACTGATACACCACAGTGTCATTTCTAATGTAATTTATTTCCACTAAGCAAACTTATTGTTTAGTTGTTGAAATGTCTTCTTCCCTCAGCGTTCAGATCTCAGTTTTCTGCAGCAGCATCTCTTCAGCTCTTCAGTGTAAACCGTCTCTTTGACTCTGATTCGGTGTCCGTTGCGTTTTTTCTTCCTCCTGAAGCTCCAGCAGAGAGTCTTTGTGCCGCTGTCGGCAGCTTGAAGAGTGGGCTCCCACACAATGCGAGCTGGGACAGCGGTAACCATGGAGATTAGTGGTTTTGACTTGATAATGTCCGTCTTTCATTGTGGACTTAAAGGGAGAGAAAAAAAGCAAAAGCTGCAACATAATTCACTACAGACAATAATTAAATATCTGTGAGAGAGGATTTGGGGGGGAAAGTTTACGCTGCAGCAACTTCAGCAGAACTTCAGTTAAATGGTGTTACATAAAACTCAATATTCATATTCATACTTTCATATCAGCTTCCACTTGTCATGTTGCAATGAATAAGATTTTAATTAGTTTTATAAATAATACTCTACTTACTAGCTCAACATTGCAATACATAAACTATGCTTCTTTATGTAATCGTTCCTTAATGTTTTCATTATAAACTGCGTTGTGCATGTAGTTGCCTATCAGGCATAGCAACAGTAACTAAGGGGGTGGGAGAGAGACCGAAGTCATTCATCAAGTAAAAACAACAAGCAGGCGATGGGAGAGCTTCACATAATCATCTTGACAATTGTCGGACCACTCAGAGACGAGGACGAGAAGAGATGTTGCACTTTACAGTATTCATCAGAGAGAGGGAGAGCTTTAATAAGAGCTGATTGTAGTGGAGGATGCTGGGAGGTGAGGGAGGTGGGAGGAGGATGTGGGCGAGAGAGACGGAGAGGAGAGGAAAAAAAGCTCCATGCGACGGTGAAAAGATGCTCTGGAGTTAGACGCGTAGGCAGTCGAGCTGCAACTTGCACATTTAAATCCGTCTCTTATGAGTCCCCGAAGCCTCAAATATGTAATAGCTGCACCTAACGATTGATTTTTATTATCATCGGATGTACCAATAAAAGTTTTGTCAATAAAATAGTTTGAAATGTTTCATTTTAAAGTGACTTATTCAACTCATCTAACAGTCCAAAACTAAAAGATTTCCAGTTTACGATCATAAGTGTAAAAGAAAAGCAGCAAATTCTCACAAATTTCTGCTTGAAAAAATGACCGAAATGATTATTAGATTAGCAAAACGGATGCACATTCATTCTTAAAAATATTAATTCCCAATTAACCACTTCAGCTTTAAAGTAAATAAGATTTTAAATGTCACTGAAAGATGCTAAACACTTTTCTCTCCATCTATCATCCTGTCATCTCTCTCTCTCTCTCTCTCTTTAACCGTCCTTCCTGTTTTCAACCAGTGTCATTACTGTCTCTCCAGACCTATCTCTCCATTCTCTCTCTCTCTCTCTCTCCTTTCTATAAATATTCCTCCTGAGGAGTCACATTTCTTCTGGCTTCACCACACAGAGACACAGTAACCTGTCATTTGCTCCCCTCTCTCTCTCCCCTCCTGTCACATTTCTCTGCATGCTCTCTCGCCCTTCGTCCTGTCTGTCTATGACATCATGCCTTCAGGTCGAGTGTTGCCTCTGAAGTCTTGCATCTGTCTGAGTGTTCAGACTTTAACTGTGCTGCAGCAACTTCTTTATCAACAGAAAATTCACCAACAGCAGTTAACAATTTTGGAAAAAAAACATCTGTAATATAAATGGATCTCCAGTATTTCTGGAAAATAAGAAAAACGTTGATTTATAGTTATTGAGTTATAGTGATGTAACATTTTGTAATGTTGGAGTCAGTGAACTTAAACCCAGTTTTTCTAGCCTGTATTTGTTTACATTTTGGCCTTAAAAGTATGCAGACTTGGCTATTAGCAGTTCCTGTTTACATTGTTATCAGAAACGTTTTACTGGTTAACTCTGATAATAAAGAAAACTTAACAACACGAGGATTCTCAGGAAAGTTCTGAAGTAAGAGTGGGCATCTTTTTACATTTTAAGCCGATTTATGAATCTTTTTTTGCGATGGATATCAGAGAAAATGATTTCCCTGTGAAGTGTAAGTGACACTGAATCTGTAAAGTATGTGTATCATGTCCGTGTGTTCACATTTGATTGAGTTAGGAATCTGTAGAGACCAAATCGGAGCAAAAGGAGAGTGAATATTGGCAGCTATTCATCAATAACAACTTAAATACTATCAGATGTGTTTTCAAGTCCGTAATGAATCACGACGAGACCAAACTTGATCTGGTTCCAGCTCTATCATTGTGATGATTTGCAGCTTTTCTCTATTTCATACCTTTGTTCAATTAATGTCTGTGTGTGTTTGTGTGTTGGAATGTTGATCTGGGAATAAGAATATCTATTAGAAGGTGTCACATTTGGCTCTGGGAACTGTGACGTTTTTCGCTCTTTTCTGACATTTTATAGACGAAATGATTCGTTGTAAAAAATTAATTGATAAGTCAGTGAGTTCGTTGCAGCTTGAAACCACCTAAAATGAAGAATCGCCCGTATCTCTGTCCTGACATGACACACTTTCTAAAAACTCTGTGTGTGTTGTCATGACTCCATGGCTGTTGTGTGTGTGTGTGTGTGTCTCTGTGTCTTCTGCATGAGTGCACATTGTGTTAGCTTCACTACAGTAACACACACACACACACACACACACACACACACACACACACACACACACACACACACACAGTCAGGGTCCCAGTGGCGGCATATTTTTAGCGTAGCAACACAAGCAGCTTGATCCTGACTGGTTGCTGGTGTTGATATCGGTGTGTATCTCTGCAGACCTTCCTCAGACGAGGAAATAATCTCATTGGTTGAGTGAAACGTCAGTGGGCGGAGCCAGAGAACACACCCTGCAGAATCCACGATGCAGAACAGTGCCGAAACGCAGAGTTTGAATTAATTTCTGTTAGAAGCGGAGAGTTGTTCATGGAACAGGAACTGCAGCAGCCAATCAGTGAACAGATTCTCTTTTTCCCTTAAAACAATCGATATGCAAATACCAGTCTTTCTCATATTAGATTAGTCTGCTGATTATTTTCTCTATTAATCGGTGATCAATCGTTGGCTCTTAAAAAGAACAGAAACAGAAGGAAATGTCCATTCAAGATATTCATCTTCCTTTTAATGTGAAGGAGAAAAAAAGCAAATAATCCCTTTTGAGAAGTTGGAACAATCTGACATTTTGCCTTATTGTTTAAAAAGAAGATGATTTGCTTATACATTTTCTTTCATTGACTAATTGTTGCAGCTTTATTAAGTACAAGAGAAGAACAGATCCTCATCTGGACGACTTCCAGCTGTTTTTATAGTTACTCATTTTGTCTAAACTAGATAAATTGAAATTTTTAACTGCTTCTGTTCAATGGAATATCAGCTGCAAGGATAAATGCAGCTAATTGTAGTCTGTTTGTTAATGGGGAGGTTGGATTAGTGGTATGTTATATTTGTGGTTAGAAAGATGAATCTTGATTGATTTTAGATTGACATCAGTTTTTGGAAAACAATTTTTTTAGACGGCGTATAAGTCACATTCTGCTGTGAACCTATAAGACCTCAACAACGTAGAAAACCTCTTGAGGCTGAGATGTGACCTTCTCTCCGTCTCGCTCCGTCAGTCGGGTGTTTAGAGTCTCTGAGCTGCTCTGGGTGTTTTTGTGCCGAGTCATGGCGCCGTTTGCTGACTGCAGAATCCAAACGGACTCACAATGCTGAGTCGTGCTGCTGACTCGCTGCTCTCTGTTTACCTGCTCCGTTTGCTCAGACTTCGCCATCGTCAGCGAACGCAGCGGCTACAGCAGCCAATAAAAAGTGCGTCACACTTTTCAGGAAAAGCACATCTTAAACTACAGCAGGGGTATTTGTGTTTTTCTCCTATAAAACTGATAAATGTTATATGAATCTCAAATGTTTAATTTATCTAATGAATATAGTGCTGTGGACACTAATTGAGGATATCTAGATTGTCAGATTTGGCAGTTAATATTGTGATTATGATTTAAGTAATCAATAATCAAAACTGGCATCAATTAATATTCCATCAAAAAACTTAAAACGTTACGTTCTACCCTTGCGGCCATTATAAAAAAGAAATAATATAATAATCATTGAAATATTTGCAATTAATTATAATATTAATCAATTCAACAATCATTTTAAGGTTGTTTTTCAGAAATTTAAAGAATTCATTTTTGTGATAAAGCACATTTCTTACCCAAAGGCAATAATGCATAATGGATAGCCAATTTTAGTAATAATTTAAAATCTATGAAAAAAAATGTTTGTCCTTCTTGCCTCCGTCTTGCAGCACTTTCAGAGTCTCTGCGTGTGGACGGAGCAGCAGTAACCGCTGTATCAGAAAAACCTTTCATATATTCAGTTCATGCTTCACCTGCAGTCGCCTCCAACTGTGACTGCATCATTTAATACAGTGTGTGTAATTATACATCAGACTCTCATTTACTATGTTTAATGAGCGTACAATATTAATTGGTTGATAATTATTATGAAGGATCTAGGGAATCTGATGTGTTCCCATCATTCACAATTTTACCTTTGGACATAAACGTGACCAAAGGCTATTTACTGCTTACTAAAATATTTTAATTACCTATTAAATCGATATCTTAAGGTAGAATGATTGTGTCTGTCTCTTAACACATCACACAGCTCTGAGGTGTGTGTGTTTGTGTGTGTATCTCAGATCCTGTAGTAACGTGCTGTGACCAGAAGGAGGCCCCATTCTCTCAGTTTACAGATAAACTCAGTGCAGAGCAGTAAAAGGCTGTAGCCAATCACAGAGCAGAGTGGTGATCACATGTCATTCAAATCCATTCAGGATGGGCTGCCGCTCTATATTTCATGTTTTAGTAGTTTCAATCACTTCCCTCCAGTTTTACCTTTTAACAGAGTAAAGTTTACTGTTTCTGAATCAGTGAACTGACATTCAAATTTTAATATAATATATATTATTGTAGCAATACATTTGCTGCAGATATTTTGAGGTACTTCACAGTAAAATGTCATAAACAGAACAGACTTAACATTATAAATATGAGCAGAAAAATTAAAGGACTGTGTGACAATGTAGAAACTAAAGTTGGAACTAAAGATAGTTTTGTTGCATTTAAATGAACCAGATTTTCAATCCAATATCATATAGATTTTAAGTGTATAGAATATTTGTTTATTGTTTATAGGATCGCCTTTTCTTATATTGGACAAAAGTTTGGACATTGACGAAGGAAAACCTAAAATACATTTAAGCTTTTCATATATGATGTGAGTTGGATGTTTGTGTGTTTCACTCTTTTAGTTTTAAGCTGACTTTCTTGTTTGTCTCAGTCTATTGTGTTCATGGCAACAGCATATAAAGAGCCTGTGTTGTTGTCGTCCTAGAGGCACAACATCAACTGCTCTGTGATTCAGCTGATAAACGCATATAAAAACAGAAATCCACTGTCGGCATTGAGGAGAGTTTTTTTTTCCAATTCTTCCTGGTATTACATAGACACACATAGACAGAAGTATTGATTTAAAACCGACACAGATGGCTGAAAAATGCATCTGGTGTAGACCGGCGATGTGACAAAATATGTTGTTGGCATGTTTCAAGTTGAAACACAGTATGAAGTTGCACTTTATTCAGAGAAAGAAGAGTTGGTTAACTTGGAAAACACCAATATTAGTGAAAGAAAGCATCAAAGAAGTCAGTTTTTTGTGCTGAAATGTAAAGATGTAGTCATTCTGTGATCTGTATTCCTTGTTTGGATGAGTCTTCTTTTTGACTTTGGCTTCTGTTAGTGGTTTCGCTGTTCAAGCTATTAATACTGTATTCATTAATACGCAGTATTTGTATGAAATGATGCTTCATGTGGGACCTACAGTCACTAACTCTGCCTTTCTTTGTGTCTCTGCTTTAATCTCTGCAGGTTTTGGAAGAACTTCTCAGGCCTGCGGTCTGAGTGTGTGTGTGTGAGTGTGAGAGGGCGTGTGTTTGTGAGGGTCCCGTCGCTAACGGCAACAGGCGACAGGTTGAAGGACTCAGGAGGTGGCAGCGGCGGTGGAGGCGGAGTCACGGCGAGGTCAAGATGACGTCTGTAGCGGGGGAGTTCGACCACATGGAGATCCAGCAGCAGTACAGCACCGATGGCGTCAACAACCGCTGGGACGCCGACGACTGGGACAACGAGAACAGCTCGGCTCGCCTGTTCGAGCGCTCACGCATCAAAGCCCTCGCAGGTAGGACGAACCGGCGAATGACTGGATGAATGACTGAAGGAGTTTCAGTCCTGCTATTTAACAGCTTGCAGGGATTCTTCATAGCTCGCCGACACTGGTTTTAAACTTTAGAAAGGCAGAGCCGTTTCTTTTAGTTGTCCTGGCTGAAATTACATTCTTCGATTATTGATGAATTGACACAAGCCTGGAAGTTGTTTAAGCTAACATTAAAAGGTATCTCTAGCTGAGCAGAGAGCAATAAGTCCTTAAAGCCAAACCTAAAAGTGGAGGTTTAGTCACCAACAGGACCAAAACCTTTTATGACGAATCCCAAACATAAAGTTGTTTGTAGATGACACCTTTCTTTATCTTTCTTGTAAGAATCGCAGAATTTGTGCCAGTTTCATATATTCTAGGTACAAAATTTAAAGCGCTTTGAATTTTAATTCAAAGTATGAGATTTTGCCGTGGTTTTATTTCATCATAATAATATGGAGTTTTAAGCAGAAGCTGTGCTCAGGTTTCCTTTATTTGAGTTCAAAGAACCAAATTCGATGAATGCGATTTAGTCCCTGTTGTTGTGCGTTGAGAACTCTATATTTTTGTTTTGGCTTCATCCGGTGTGTGTTTTTGTGTTTAGGCTTCTCAGCGGGAGTCTCATTTGTTTCATAAGCTTTGAGGTTGCGGGGTTTGTGTCAACACAGAGAACAATGAACCTTCTCAGAACACAAACTGAAACATGAAAATCAGCAGTATGATGGAGAATGAAAATGGAAGCTTCCTTTTGTGGTGGTGGAGTTGTATTTTCGGGGCCCACGTAGACTGATGTAGAACGGCTAATGACGCAACTCACACTGATGTTGCAAGAACTCAGACTGCTGGCTCTCTGCTTCATCACTCTGCAGGATTCCTTTGCCGACACACCTGTTAATAATCAGGAGCTAACGAGGCTCATTAACGAGTCGGACACATCTGGCCTCTTTTTAACACCCCGCCAGTTCAACTGTCCAGATGTCATTGAAGACATTATCATTCACACTCAGTCGCATACCTCTGTTGGTGAGATCACAAATCTGATACAGTCCTTCTCTGTTTTATGGGTTACATTTAAATCCGAGTCTGTCCTCCTCCAGTCCAGAAGGAGGTGGTGTTGTGCATGAAGCAGTTTGATCACTGACCAAAACACCAGCATTTTAGTTACAACAATAACACTTTAGCTTAGAACTGACTTAACACAAACACATGAATTAATTTCAATAACTCAAACATATCAGGTTTGATTAGGGGATCAACAAAAACATCCATTGGTCATAAGGAGTCGTTAGTGTCGTTAGTCACGTGACTCAAGTTCCCCACGATCTTTTCCTAAGCCTTACTATGTGGTTTTGTTGCCTAAACCTAATTTCCTGTGAAGACGGGAGTTTATTTTGAAAAGACATTATGCATTTAACGTCTGAAAAGTGACGCTATGGGAAAACCAAGAGAGTCGGTATTTGATGAGTTTGGGGTGAGAATGTGTCTTGTGGGTGTCAAACAACATACTAGATCTTGGCTTGGGTCTTCAGGAGTTGTAGCATTTCTTCATCGACGTATAAACTGTAAACACACAAGACATTACTGATGACTTCATACTCACCGTCACACACGTGCTTTCTTTATCTCTTGACAGAACTCTGACACTCGCTAATGTTACGCATATACAACCTACACACTGAGGAATTCCTTAAAGGAGTTTGCTACTTGTATCCCACATTTTAAAAAAACATCTTAAGAATACATAATTAACCAATTCTTAAGCCGGCTTACAATACGCTGGCGGAAACCTTGTCTTTAGGCAATAGCGATTAGGCTATACCGATATTCTCAATTCAACAAAGTCGACTGTTAATGATGTATGAGGAGTTAGTTTTGCTGCTAACATGCTTTAGTGAGATGCGAGTTTGACAGTGTGAGTGTGTTTGCGTGTGCGTGTGTGTGTTAGTTACTGTAACTCTACCACTCTCTCCGCCTGCTGTTTTTATCCTGATGGCCGACTGCTTCGGTAGTGTCCCACTACACTAAATAATTCACACCATTGTTAAATATGTAGGAGAGTGGTGGTGGTGTGTGGGTGTGGGTGTGTGTGCTTTCAAAGGTACGGGGCGGAGCTTGTGTTTCTTAATGGCAGCTAAAATAAATGATCAATAGTGTTAAAATACTTCATAAAACCTTATAGTGCTTTGTCCAGATTAGACATCAAAAACATTATTAATGTGAAAATAGAATGCCACTTAATGTGTAAATTAAGAGTGGGAAGTGTTTGTTAAGCTATGTCATTGCACAAGAAACATAATGATAATGGGAGTCATTGTGTAGCTACATTTAAGATAGAAAGTAATATAAATAAACAGTATGTACTAACAGGAATATATAACTAATAATAGTGTCCACTTTATAAATTACACTTATACAATCTAATGCAATCCAATACAACTGCTTTACCATAAAATCTTCTTTTATTATTCCTATAATGTTCTGGTTCTGTTGACTTTCATAGAGGTATTAATTAATTAAATCATATGTTTTATCATTGAAGTCCTAGTTCACTGTTGATACAAACATGTCTTAGAAACGGCTCTCAACAGAGTGCTGCAGTGATGACGCATATTGGTAGGAAAACCCAGAAGTTAGCTTCACACTGGTTCCCTCGATTAAAAAAGCCGATGGGATGTGTTTTCTAAACGCAGCCCGAATGTCTGGTTTGTGTGTTTCTTCTTCTTCTTCTTCTCCTCCTTTTTAAAACCTCTTCCTGTCGGTGCTGATTTCAGCAGACTGGAGGACGTGTGGGGTGATGACATTGAATTAGCACTGTATTTGATACAGGCTCAGTGTGTGTGTGTGTGTGTGTGTGTGTGTGTGTGTGTGTGTGTGTGTGTGTGTGTGTGTGTGTCCTTCCTTCCTTTGATTACATGTAGAGTCTTTGTTAAAGAGCTGAATACCAGATTACCAAACTAGCAGTAATTTGTGCTGCACCAGTTGTCGTAGCAACAGTAATATAACTGAGCAGTAAGGGAGTTTGAATGCCTAAAGTTTGAGGACTTGTAGTTTTATTACATTACATTACATTACAGTCATTTAGCAGACGCTTTTATCCAAAGCGACTTACTGGAAGTATTAGCAGTAGTTGAAAAGGTAGCAGTAGTTCTTGTTGGTAGTAAAGGGAACAGCAGAAGTGGTTTCAGTAGTATTTGGAGTAGTACTAGTAATAATTGCCTTCGTACCTGTAGTTATAGTTTGTCATAACCTGTAATGTGTCTTTGGAGGAACACTGAATATTTTTTAAATTGTGTTCTGTATAGAAAGTGGTCAAATGTACAAATACTGTCATGACTGCTGGCAAGGTTTATTTATCCATTAGACTGAAAGCAGGAAGTTTGGTAGTCAATCAATTGTTTAATTAGCGATGAAATGCCAAATTTGAGCTGCGTCCAGCTCCTCCAACGTGAGAATAAGCTGATTTTCTTTTCCATCACTGTGATCTGGATTTCTTTGGCACTCTGAACAGAATCAGAGACATGGCGCAGTGATCAGTGTGTGTTTTAGTCATTCAAACCTTCAGCTTGTGTGTGTGTGTGTGTGTGTGTGTGTGTGTGTGTGTGTGTGTGTGTGTGTGTGTGTGTGTGTGTGTGTGTGTGTGTGTGTGTGTGTGTGTGTGTGTGTGTGTGTGTGTGTGTGTGTGTGTGTGTGTGTGTGTGTGTGTGTGTGTGTGTGTGTGTGTGTGTGTGTGTGTGTGTGTGTGTGTGTGTGTGTGTGCACTTGAAGCCAAGTGTGTTACGCCTCCATATGATATCCTGGGAAACACAAAACCGCCGGTCACCATGGAAACGCGGGCATATCTACTTACAGTGAAGGCAGAAGGAGTGTGTGGGTGGGTTTCTTATTCGCTGCAGTTGTTGGCAAAAATGATCTAGGTCATGTATCCATAAATTGTAGTAATTATTATAACAGACCTTCAAAGTAATAGGAAGCATTGACAGTAAAGAACATTAATCTTAAAGTAAAACTAATCGGATGTCTATCGACCTGTCAGGACCTCGGCTGTGGCCCTGAAGTGTTTCTGGTAACTTGGATCATTTTCTGTCTTCAGAGCGTCTCAGAATAACTTCTGTTGAAGGAGAGGACGCTCTAAAGGCTCGTCTCTCAGGAGGACTATCGAACCTCAATGCATGCTCGGTATCGACCAAGCATTTAGTTTTTCTGTAGAAAATAGAGCTGCAACTAACGATAACTACATATTGTACATACTTGTATAAGAAAGCGTGCTCTGGAAGTCTGCATGCAGAGATTAGAGGGTCGGCTGTTGAAGAAATAGTCAATCGTTTTTGGAAATAGGCTTATTCGCTGTTGTTCTGAGATCAATATCGCTCTCGTGAAGTATCACAAATAGTTCCAGTTCATGTAACATTTCATTTCTTTACATTTCTGTTCATGTTCTTGTAAAATAAATACATGACATATTAGTACAGCTGTTGTAATATTTGTAGTTAAGACAAAACCCTTCATCTTGGTCTGTTGGAACTTCTAATGGACATTTCAAAGTCTAAATTGATTGCTCTTTAGAAAAAATACTTGATAGATTAATCAATATTGAATAACAATAATTACCCTTTGCAGTTCATTTCTATAGAAATGAATTAAAACTAACACTCTGATGGATGTGAGCCAATTAAATTAAAATCTGAACCAAAGCTCTGAGTTAAAGGCAGTTTATTAAGTCACTATTTATTTGTAATTAGTAGGAAGTAAATGTAACGTTAATACTTGTATGATACTGGTGAGTTTCTATAAATGGAGTCTATTGATCTGTTGAAGCAGAGGACTCACTCAGCCGCTTGATAATTAGAACCAGGAACAGTCCAGGTTCCCCACGGAGAGCAACACACACACACACACACACACACACACACACACACACACACACACACACACACACACACACACACACACACACACACACACACACACACCCCCTTACACAGGAGTGTGTGTGTCTCACTTCCTGTTCAGAGGACCAGATGGTGGAATGCTGGGAATGTTGGTGTGTCTGTTTTTTTTTTTTTTTTTCCATGTGTTGGTGAATATGATGTGATTTAGAAACCTCAGAGAAAGTGAAAGTATAGAAGCTCTAAACTTCTGTATCTTGTCTTCGTATTCCTTCTCTTCTGTCCTCTGTTCCTTCTTTTCCAATTATCCTTTCTAATGGATAAAATGAGATCAGATAAATTGAATGTATCCAATGCAGGGCATTTAATGAGCAGAAGTAAAAGAAGAGATACGAAGTATAGACAAGTATTAAAAAATGAATTAATATTAATTACATCATAAGCGTCACATTACTCAAAATCAACCACAAAAGCAACATTAGAAAAAATGTATAGATAAATTCCAACATAAATAATAAGTATTTAGTGTAATGAGACAAAATGAATCATAACAACAGGAGGAGAAAAAAACGTTTCAGACCAGATGTGTTTAAACAAGTTAAAACACAGCTGATCATTTCTTACAGTGGACAGGAAAACACCGCTCATCACCAGACCTGCCTCCAACATGGCCGCCGGTGGCCCTGTTGTTGTTTGCTGGTGCTCTGACCTCACAGGAATGTCTTTGTGTGGTCAGGAGGGTGAGGCGGCATGTCGGTGCGAAATTCCCCACCGCAGCGACACAAGTTTGAACCCTGAACGCACCACCATCATCATCAGCAGCTGCTCTGGTATTCAGTTTGTTGTAACATCTCATCACCGAATGAGTTCAGATAATGGAATAAAATCAGTAGTAGCGATAGATTGTAGCAGCAGGAGCGGCGTTTCCAGGAAGCGTTTAGTTCAATAACCCCCCCCCCCCCCCCCCGGCCTCCTCTGTGAGCATTGATGTCTGACTCTGCTCCTGCTGGATGAATGGTGCGTTTGGTTCGTTGTTGGGGGCCGCCCTGAAGGGCCGAGCCACGAGGCAGCCAGATGACCGGAGGAAACGCTGCGTGACGCTCAGCATGCAGGCGGAGGACAGAACGTGTTGTCATGTACAGAACATGAAGAACGGCTCTGACTGTTTCAGCTGCAGAAATATTTGGTCCATCTGTTGTCTGTTTCACCGCGACCTCTGACCTTCGACCTCTGCACTGATGTCTGTTTGTAATGCTGGTGATCTGAGAGCTGAAGCTGGTTCTACTTTTCATTTTTAACCAATCAGGATGCCTTTTACATGTCGACTGGTGACCTCAGCCTGACCTTAAGTTTCCTCAAGTGCTCCTGTTTGTCTGAAAAATGTAATCGGTCTGAAGATGGTTTGTTGGACTTATGCTTAAGACGATATTTTGTTGATTAAAACCAAAAAGATTTGACCAGAAAATGTCCACTAAAAAACAAAAGGATAGTTTGTTATCTGAAAGAAAAACTTTCTACACATATGGATTTTTCTCAGAAAATATAACATGTGAGCAAACAATTTAAAAACAAGAACACGCTTCACATGAAAATATAAATAACATAAATATTCCACATTATAGTTATATTTAGATATTAATGTGTTCATTTTAAAAGTGTTTGAAAGAGTTTCTTAATTGTTGGGGTGTAAAATATTGAAAAGACCTCATCGCAAACAAATATTTCAGTAAAAACACGTAAGATTTGAAACTCAAGGTTCACTTACTTACTTTTACTTAAAACTTTCATCCATATCCCGCAGTCTTCTTCTGCAAAAGGAGCAAAATGACTGAAGTAATGTACGTAGGTCATGTGATGCCACCTCACAAGAAGCCGGGGGATATAGTTGAAAGCCTGTAAAGCCTGTGTTTTCTGAATGAGATCAGAGTTTTCTCTCTTATCGGTTCAATTGTTCTGACCTGTTGAATGTTGTGTAACAAGAACAAACAAATACTAAAAAAATTGTGACTCAAAATGTTAAAAAATTGAAACTCAAAACCGTTAAATCCAAAGAATTAGTCAACAGGATTTTCTGAGTGAGACATCTGATGCCAACTTTCAAAACCAAAAAAACCCAGAGGTTTGATGCTCAGTTGTAAAACAATCCCGAGTCAAGTCTTAAAAAATGAGTCCCTTCATAAAAGAGAGACGTGGGCCTCAGATGTGCAGCGTCTCTGCTGGTTGACTCTGTGACCTTTGCTCTAGTTTTGTCCGTGAATGATCTACTTCGGTGACTAAAAGTGAAATAAACTCTGGTTGAAGTTGGCGCGCTTTTGAATCGGAACGTCACAGGTCTGTGATTTCGAAAGGGAAGACTTTTTATTCGGTGAGCCTCAGTGTTTCATGTCGAAAATAGGAGGGAACTTTTGTAGAAGGAAAAACTTTTGACCTCCTCACCACCACCACTACCTGCTTGAAATGTGGAATTTGATCAAATGTTCATGCTTATGAAACAATGACTTGGGTATAGAAACAGACGTTCTGGAGGGTTGATCCATCTTTTGCCTCTTCATTGGACAAAGAAGTAACTTATAAATGAACGCGAAGATTTAGTTCTTTGCAGGAAATCATCTGCATGTCTTTCATTTCCTGCAGTTATTTCAGGGTCACATGGATATTTGTTCCACGTATTGTCTTTGTGTCGTGACCTCTGAACCTTCAGCTCCTTGCTTGTTGCTTGTGTGTCCAGTCAGTTCACGCAGGAAGTGGAGCTGATTCCTCCTCCGCTCAGGTTTCTCCGTAAGGCCCTCACTCTTCCTGCGTCTCCACCTTCATCCCAAACCTGCAGTGTTTCTCCTTCAGGTTCATGTTAAAGCTGCAGATCTGTTGGCGGCAGCGTGTGCGTTACTGTCTGTGTGCGTGCGTGCGTGCGTGCGTGTTACTGTATGCATGTGTGTGTGTGTGTTGTTGATGGATAGCAGGATCAAACAGGAAGTGCTTGCGGGGCTCAGACAGGAAGAACATCTCTAATATTAGAGCTCAGATATTCTCGGGATGTTTGGATGTCTGTGTGTGAGCGCACGCACACACACACACACACACACACACACACACACACACACACACACACACACACACACACACGCACAGACTCAAGCCTGCTTCCTGTTCCTTGGGATACCTCATCCTCTCTGCACACATAGTTTAACTTGTTAACTTTATTGCCCTAACGAAGCAGTATTACCCAGAGAATGGGAGAGAGCAGGACGACGGTTTTCACATGATGTCCTCGTGTGTGTGTGTTTTTTCGTAGTTTCTCCGTGAATTGTCTCAGTCTGTTCCAACCCAAATAGCTTAATTTTTCTCACTCGGGCATCGAAAAGTTATTCATATATGTTGTATAAAACCGTCGGCTAAGTTCGTTGAAGAAGACGGGATTTGTTGTTCAACGTATCTGGAGATGACTTCGGCCCACTAACTACACTCAAAGTTACGTTTTTATCATTTGACATGTATTCATTTTACTACCTTAAATAAAATAAAATGGTTTTACGTCAAAGCAGGTTTATGTATTGGTTTATAACAATATTGCCTACAGCTTTCATTGTTTATTAAACCTATTTTTTCCTTAAGAAAGAGGAATTTTCAGAATTTAGAGCCTTTCACAAACCTAAAAGCTGAACAACATACTTTGTATTAAAGCTGATCCCTGCAAATTCATGGTTGTTATTTAAAACTAAGGGAAATGTTTAAAAGAACATTGTAATTATTTTTAATTTAGTTCTAATGCAGCATTGATAAAGGGAATTAAACACAAAAGTGCACTGGTCTTTACATATCCATACCATCTTATTTCTACCACAGGAAGTGGTAGAAGATTATTCTTGTTTTTAAACTAGTTTTTAAACAGAATTTTATTTCCCTTTCAGTCTGACTTATATCTTCAGTGTGAACAGAAACACACTCTCTCTCTCTCTCTCTCTCTCTCCCGCGTTCTTTCTCTATTTGTCTTTCTCTCTCGCCCTCCTCCCACTCTGCCCCTTATGCTAACTAGTCCATGACATCACTGCCAAAAGCGAGGGCTGTGATTGGCCGCTGGGAGGAGTAGCTGCCCGTTCTGGCGGCCCCTCCCCCCTGGACTCTCCCTCTGTCTCAAAGGTGTTTTCAGTGTCTGAGAGTCGCCGCCGCTGCTGCACGCAGGAGGACAAACCCACGCTTTCATTCTCCACCTCCCTCCATCTCTCCCTCTGCTTCCTCTCTCTGCAGCGCTGTCTGCTCCACCTCCTCATTGTGCTGGTGTGTGTGTGTGTGTGTGTAAGTGTGTGTGTTTAAACGGAGGATGGGTGGATTCTTGAAAGAAGGGAAGGTGTGATATCTGAAGACTTTGACAGATGGATGGATGGAGAGAAAACCGAAGCATGATGCTGCCACCGCGGTGCGTCTGCTGAGCCAGCGATTTCTGCTGCCACTCTGGTGAAACATTGAAAGAGAGAGAGAGAGAGAGAGGGGGACTCTGCAGTTGATCTCCTGTGTCGCTTGACCTCCGATCGCTCAGTCCTGCTGTCTTGGAAGTGTTTAGGAGGAGAAGAATAGGAAGTCTTCCTGTCTCTGCTGAGGCTACAGCCAAATCTGGAATTATTTCTCTACAATATAACAAGCTGTTGAGTGGTTGAAGCTCAACTTTGACTCATTTGAGATTACTTGAAGCTCACTTATTCATGTGGAACTGAAGCTTCGCACTGCTGCAGAGAAATTCATCCTGTCGGAACTTAAGTTTACTGTCCCGGACAGAACTTAATCCTGTTGAAACTCAAACTCTTCACACTGTTTAAGGAAAAGCTCAAACTTTTATTCAATTCATCTGGAAACTCTTTCAACAACTTGGAAACTCTGACATTTCTCTGCTGAGTTTCTCCTCGATGCCTTTGTGGGCTCGTCTCATCTAAATCTTCCACCGTCCTCTCTGGAGTTTCATCATGGAGCTTCAGAGCGCCACCAGCGGTCTCCCCGGCCCCCTCTCCCCGACTTTGGACTACCCCTTGTCCCCGTCGCCCGGTGGCCCCGGCCCGTCTTATGACACCAGCCCCGGTCGGGGTACGAGCCCCAGCCTGAGCCCCATCAGGGGGCCCAGTCCCAGCCCCGGATTCTCAGGCCAGGCTGCCTTCAACTACAACCAGCTGGAGGGAAGGTTTAAACAGCTACAAGGTAAGACGGGAACTCGACTTGGAAAAATGTCCCAAGAAGGAACGTGTGAAGAGAGAGCTCGGTGAAATATTCTTGCGACATATCTTTGGATTTTCACACTTGGAAGCAGTTAGTTGCCGGTCTTATCCAGACAGAGTGACTTCAGGGGAGTGAAACAGTAGAAAGTGCTTGAATTCCTAGAAAAGTTTTAAAAAAAACGAGCCGTATGGGAGCAGCCGCAGCTTTTTAAGATGTTTCATAAAGTAATACATGAAATTCAAAAGTTGCAAATGCGTGACAGTGAAAACTTGCTCAGAAATGACCTTCATGAGAAACAAAAGTTTCACACAAACTCATGCAGACTACTAAGAAAGTGAGTGCACTTAGAATGCATCTATTCCTGATGTAGTTAACTATCACAAATGTCACAAAGTTGAAAAGGAACTACAAAATCGTAATTTAATGATGTGCACTTGTCACTGCAGTTAGTTTTTTTTTTTTAGGTTAAGTTTCATTTAAGCCAAAATGTCAGTCACAATTTTATTATGTTAAGTCATTGCAGTGTAATACTTTAAGTTAATGAATAAGCAGATTTGAACTTGTCTCCGAAAACTCCCACTTTATCAGAGCCCCACCCTGCCTCTCATTCATACCGTCATACTGATAATGCCGATCAGCTGCACTGGGGCTGCTGGGTATTTGGTGCCTTGCTGAAGGGCAAGGGGTTGTTAAAAGACAACAGTCAGCTCTCACACCCAGATTTTTTCAGGTGGTTGTGATGTGACCAGTGAGCCTCCAGGCTGTAATATTCTTAGTCAGTTAGTGGTGTAATCAGTCAGCAGGGTGTGGGCTGAGAAATGTCCAAGTAGTTAGTCATTTTTCACATTTTATTAATGGGATATGAGTTATTTATTTCTGGACAATGATTCACAAACATGCTTTTCTGACCGCATTCATGACGCATATGCAGATTATCAAAAACCAACAAGTTAATTTGCAATATCCCAAAAAGCTTTGTCCCAGACCTCCTTCCACTCTGAACAGTGTCTTTATCTTTAGACCCCTGAGCCAAAGTGTTATGAGCAGGGTCAGGACTTCCAGTCATACTAGAATCACATGTAATATGGTAATCCTTCATCTGAGGGATCAGATTCTGCTCTCTGTTGCTGCTGGCTGGTTTTAGGAATAAATAAAGACGCGCTGGTTTACACAAGTGCTCATCATTTCTTTTCGTTTTTGAGATTAACACTGGACCTTGCACCCTAATTTAAGAAGTCTAGTGTTTACTCTTCAACTTTCATTGGAGTGTGCAAACTACTTCCTCATCTAATACATGCAAATACAACTTGTAATGTAAAGCACCTCGATAAAAGCATCCACGAAATAACAGCTTCACAGTTTTAAACTAAACTTTATCGCTTTTATTTCCCTTGTGTGCATAAAAAGTTTATTTTGCATAAACTTTAACTCAAGTTAAGTGCAGATGATTTTCCAGCAATGCAACTCTAACTGGAAATAACTCTTATTATTACAAATACAAATGCATAGCACACAGGGATTTACCGACGGGATGCGTCAAAAGAGTTAATGTCATTGTTTAATCATTTGAATCATTTTTAATCTCTGTCTAATTGTTGGTAAATTCATCCTTGGGAAACGTATTTCTTGCAAGTTTGGTTTAGTTCATTAAGATTACTTTTTTTATAACTTGTATTCCTGTCCGAATGCATCTGCTTTTGGCCAACAACTTTCAGAACAAGCTTATTAAACACAGAGTGAAGTATTTTACACCTCACATTCCAGAGGAAGCTATTAAAAGCTCATCAATGGACGTTCGCCATCAATGCAAGGTTTTTTAATACCAAAACAGTTTTCCACGACAAAGCACTGAGTGTTCAGTTATCGGCAGTCTGCATTTAGCTGAAGGCTAATGGAGCAGGTTTACGGATCGCAGCCCGTCAACATGCTGATGCCCAGAAACCTTTAGTGTCCCTGAAGTCCCTCATATCTAAAAGTAGCTTGCTGGCTTGAGGCCAGGCGCAGCTGGTTTCTGCAGGTGGTTTGTTGGGCTGCAAGCTAAGAACTGCTTGATTCAGGAAACACAATGGGGCTTTGAGTCGACTTTTTAATTTGAAAAGATTCTGATTGTGACGGCCCCTGCAGTTCTGAAAGGGGAAACACTTGTTTCTTTCTACGATCCAATGGGGAACCAATTTGGACCCTCGAGGTCCTTAAATTGAACAGATCTTCCTCAGACCAACGTCACGTGCTCAGATGTTCATAGAAGCATTGTGTCATCGAAGGTCCTATCAACAAAGTTTTGACTTTGAGTTTGTGTGTTGTTGAAAAGGGTGGATTTTTGTGTTATCTGTTAAGGATCGTAAAGTTTTAGTGTTGAGACTTGGGTGGATTTAATTGTTGTTGCTGCAGATGGAAAAAAGCCGGACCTCAGGAGGGAATGAAAAGGACCATTAAATGTATTTATTTTTTCTTCTACATAATAATATACTTCTGTCCATCTGGAACATTACTTGGTATATTCCAAATCCTCAACATATGTCTTCATGTAGCTTCAGGTCAAATCTTGCAAAGTGAACTTTTTGAAAGCAGTGTTTTTGAACGTTTTGGCAAAAAAGAAATCGATGTTTGGAGTATTTTAAGCACTTGGATGGAATTTTTATGTGTGTTTGACACCTTTTGTCTGCTGTGAAAACTCGTCACTAGTAGAGTCTCATATGAATCCAAACTGAAAACAGCTGTCGTTTTCTGTGAAGGAGGAAAAACTAAATGTCTGAAAAGTGTTGGAGAAAATCAATTCACATGGAAAACACAGTACTTGTCCTCTGAGTCTGAATCAATCCACAGATTCCAAAACTCAATTTTGTCTGTGTGTTTGATCAAATTATGTCTGCAAAACTAAGTTAGAAAGGCTCTGTGCAGCACCTGGTCAGTGTACAGTGCACACATCTTTAAGTTATCTAGAGTTCATCTTCAATGAAGGCAATGTTTTGACACTTTTTGGATTTATTAACGTTATGATCATCTTTGCAAGGGGAAGTACTATGTGAATACTACATATGCCAAGACGTTAGTCACGAGGTAGAGCACCAGCAAAACTGTGAGCACCTCACAGCACACTGCACCACTTATGAAATATAAAATACTTGACTGCTACTTTTGCGGAATATCTGTCTGGGTGCAGTATTTATTAAGTTCTAGACAAGGTGTATGAAGGTTGGATACCTGGAAATCCAAAAAGTCAAACAGATGATTATGAAGACTTTATTTAAGCCTCATAGATTAATACTAAAAACTTGTACGACGAAGCAGGATTCGTCATATAACCGTATTTAACTTCTAAAGAAGTTGACTGACTGCAGACTCTAACGGCGTCTGTAGAGCTTCATGAACTTATCAGAAGTCTTCTAGCTTTCTGAAGGGGCTCTTCTCCTTCAGCTGTATTGTTTTAAATAATATATATTATATAATATATAGAGAATTATTGTTCAGGTACCAAAAGTGACCACTTTGGGGACCAGGTTTGGTTTACAGTGTGTTACACTGCAGCTGTAATGTGGTGCAGTTGCCTGAAGAATACATTAACTTTTCATCAAACTACCATCAGGACTTAAAGAATCTATTCAGCTCATTTATTTAGTAATAAAAAAGTGCTGTCCCTGCTACTGAATAGTTTGAATCATTTGAGCTTCATTCATAGTGTTGATATTGTGAATAACTTACTGAAACATTGGGTGTGATCATCCACCTTCTACCTTCTCTTCCGCTTTCTCACTCATTCTCTACCACACATACACAAACAGCGAGCCATGCAGCAAGTCCTCTAGCTGTAATCATCTCAGATTAACAGTCAACATTTTTTTTTAAATAAAAGATAGCAAAATGATTTCTCAAATCAAATTGGGTATTGTCAATCTCACAAGTTGATAATGGGAGGATCTGACTATGGAGATTATCACCCAACTATAGTGGGCGCTACGCTTCCCGGGACGACGTTGCGAGTTGGGATGACGTCATCAGCTGTAACCGCCATATTGGCACAGAACAGAGCGGCGGCTTATAGCGAACCAATGCTAAAACGTGCTAACATGCACTTCAAGACATGCGTGGCCAGACCGGCTATGTCAACGAAACAAGGAGAAGCTTTGATAACAACAGACACCGAGGGAAAGTGACTTCACGCGTTGCTTAGGTAGACGTTACTCCTCTATATCTTCATATAAATAATAGTTGTTTGCTGCTATATTATTGTTCTCTATGTCGTATAGAGAACCTCTAAAGACAGGACACCATCACTGGTCTTTATGAAGCCCTGATCGTCCCTTTGAAACACTTTAACTTCTCACATTAGATAACCCTCAGACAGATAAACAGGTCTGGGAGTTGGTTTTATGAGGGCAATTCGACGCGTTGAGAGGATATAAAATCCATGTGAAGTCACATGTGTGGCTCAGGTGGTTCGAAGCAGCGCCTCGGATCCTTCAAAGACCGCCGGTTTAAATCCCAGCGGGGTGATTAATATGAAAGCAGTGGGTGATTATTGCACTGCAAGGAGCTCCAGATGTGAGAGGGAGGAGGCTGAAGGCAGCTGAGGAGCAGCACTTCTTCCTCATTAGGATGGTATTGAGCCAGCGTCCCTTGTTAGAAGTCAAGCAATTATGGCGGGAAACAAGTCATGAAATTGCCTTCTGAATAGACTCATGGGAGATTTTTATACGGAGGCTGTTGGATGCTGAATGATGTTGAGGTAAAAGACTCAGGAGAACAGTGATTTGGAGTGTGTTGAACCCACAGCTTCTCTGTAACCAACCTGTTGTCTGGAGTTTGATGTATTTTTCGGTTGTATGTAATATTTGGTGATCAAAGCTCATTGCTGTCGTGTGTCTGGATTACATTTCTCAGAATTTAAGGCCTTTTAAAGTCCAAGTGAAATTTAAGTTAGAGCTTCTTTAGCTTCTAAACTGTGAGTATTCCCCCATGAAATTAATTTATTTGTTCAGTTCCAAGAGGGATTTAAAACAAATCCTTTGCATTTGATTGGACCTCTAAGAAGTGGGCGGGCTAACGCGATACGGAGTTACAAAGATCTGTTGCTGAAAGTTTGATTGATGGATGGACGTCATTGTTGGTTTGTGCAAGTTAATGTAAACCTATTTAAAATGATTGGATTTTGATAGTAGAAAATAGTAAATAATTGGATGGGAGATGGATGAATCAAAGGTGGATGAAGAAATCTCTGGCTAGATGGTTAAAAAGTTGATGGATGGTTGGATATTTGGATGAATAGAGAATTTGAAAGTTATGTATGATGGACACATAGCTAGATAAATTGATAGATGGATGGATTGATTGAAATGGGATGAATAGATAGATTGATGCTAAATTGTATGAAAGATGGAGAGAGAGAAGGAGGTATGGACGGATAGATGGAGACATGTAACATTTATGATAAAAATACAGATGAATATAGATGGATAAATGAGTTGGTGGATAGATGAATTGATAAAGTAGATGGATGATTAAATAATAAATGGCTAGATGGAGAGACAGATGGATAGACAGAAAGAGGTATAGAAAGTGTGTATATTTAAGTGTATGTATATTTAAGATCTGACAGAATCAGCTGTTTAAATACATCAACATTAAAGGATATTTTATGGGGGAGTTTGAATTATAAATGAAAAAACTGCATTTTGTTTATATCTAAAAAATATCAGGCTGCTTTTACAAACTTAACTTATGTAAACAAACATTTGACGGCAGCAGAAACAATTGAAACAGCCCATCATTAGTAGCTTTCAATCCTTTGTTTGGAAATGTGGGTGGGGCGTGGCTACACTTTAACACACATATTTGAGTTATGAATGATGACAAAAAAGGCTGTAAAACATGGAAAAATTATGATATGATTGATGGTTAAAACACACACTCATTTTCATGTAGTATCTCTCACTCACACACACACACACACACACACACACACACACACACACAACACAGCTAACACACCGCCATGCTTGCAAAACAATAACATCATCCCTCTCTCCTCCTCTGCTCCCATCATCCCCCTCTGCTCCTGTGTTGTCCTGAGGTAGCCAATCAGCAGACATCTTGGTGGTGTGTGTGTGTGTGTGTGTGTGTGTGTGTGTGTGTGTGTGTGTGTGTGTGTGTGTGTGTGTGTGTGTGTGTGTGTGTGTGTGTGTGTGTGTGTGTGTGTGTGTGTGTGTGTGTGTGTGTGTGTGTGTGTGTGTGTGTGTGTGTGTGTGGTGTGTGTGTTAACAGAAGGAAGGGGGTTTCTCTAAAATGGTCCAGAAGGCAGAAAAAAAATGTCCAAACCACATCATCATGTTTTGCTGTTTATTACGTGTTTCTGTCCGTCTAAAAGGTGTTCATCCACTCCTTTCATCCTTCATCCATCCTCCTCTTCTCCTCTTTCTTCTCCTCCTCCACCTCATCAATGTTTCATGAGCTTCTGCAGAGCGTCTGTCATTGCCCCGATCACCCCCCTCTTCCTCCTTTCTCCTCTTCCCTCCCTCCCTCCCTCCATCCTCTTAGTGGAATTAAAAGGAAGCCTCAGCCATCTCGTCCTGATAAAAGTCACACAAAGGCGGGATGAGAAAACCCTTCACTCCTCCTCAACCTCCATCCTTCATCATCAGTGTTAAGTTCAGTTCAGGAGGAGTCAATGACTCTCCACTCGGCAGCTTCTGACATAATCTGATGAAGCACTCTTCACAGAAATGACAAAAAAGAAGCATTTTAGCTAAGGTGTTGGTGTTTAAATGTAGTGAGTATTAACAGTAAAATACCAGCTTTAAAAAAAACATTATTTGTTAATACATTTTAATGTATAGAAAATACTTACACAAGCTAAATAGTTTAAATACAGTTTCTGGCTGTAGTCACTTATTGTCCCAAGTTCTGTTGTCTTGGTGAAATTCTTGGATTTAACTCTATGAAATTTCTTAAATGTTGACAACATGGAAATGATTCAGAAACCTTCACCTGAGGTGGACTGAGCAGTATCAGTTACAGAACAAATTGATTTGATGAATATTTTATTTCAGGAATATATGTCTGACTTTTTCTCAAATCAAGCATACCTTTTGAGACTTTTTGTTCAAATGCATGCATTTTTTCTCAAGAATGGCGTTGTTGATAAAAGAGTGTCTGGGTTCCTCCTGAAGGTGACGTGATGTTGAAGCTAAGTGTTTGAGGAAAGAGCTGTGTGTTTTCAGTGTGTGTGACAGTCTGAGGAAGAACAGGGGAAAACACTCTGACTATGTTACAGTGTGTGTGTGTGTATTTGTTGTTGTGTCTGGGCCGAAGGTGACGTGAGTAAGTGTTTGAGGAAAGAGCTGTGTGTTTTCAGTGTGTGTGACAGTCTGAGGAAGAACAGGGGAAACACTCTGACTATGTGTGTGTGTGTGTGTGACTGTATGCGTGTGTGTGTGTGTGTATTATCTTGTTGTCTTGTTCCACAAGCAGATTTGCAGCATGAAAGGACCTTTTGATGGGAATGCTTGACTGAGCATGCTCACAACAGCAGAGAGGTGGGCGGGGCAATAACTGAGCCCAGAGAGAGAAAATCAGTATAAAGTTTAAATCTAAAAATACACTGAAAAACAATCTGTGTGTGTGTGTGTGTCTGTGTGTGTGTGTGTTCAGGTGCACAGGATGAACAACAGCTATTTTCATAAAAAAAAAGGAGAAGTTCACTTTAACCACAAACCACTGAGGTCACATCAGTTCCTAACTAGTTTTGTTTCAGCCGCCACATGACTCAGACCAAAATTATAACAATGATGCTTGTGGTGCAAATGTATTTACAAAGCTCAGAAAGTTGGGGAACAAAACTTAATTGTACATTTTTCCTCAGCCAACCACTATATTTTATTTGTCTGCAAGAATTGATTTATTTCTTTTCTTTTTGCAATTCGTTATTTGTTAGAAATCAACTGAAAGCAGAGGCTTCTGAATTGGTAGTTTTTCATTGAATGCAGCTGGTTTCCACCTACTGAACTCTCACCTCAACAGATGGAGAGATACTAGTAAAATATGGGAAATAAACGTCCCTGCTCAGGTGTTTAAACGTTTAAAAATAGCACAACGAAACTGTATTTAACCTCAACTACACTTTGGTCACAGCTGGGTTTCAGCTCCTAAACAATCCGTCTACAGTTTAGTTCCGAGGTAATGAAATAAAGAAATAATTGGCTAACTCAACTAACGTTATCACAAACTCAACATCCTGCTACAGGCTCAGCTTCAAGGTAACTTTATTAAAGGATGGGTTCATAATTGTTCATTTAGACTGGTTTATCTTGCTGTAATCATTCTTCTGTTCATGCTGCCTGTCAGTTGACCCTTTTCATGATGCACTCTGATCTGAAGCCTCTTTTCTACAGCAGCAACTCTGCACAGGGACTAGGAAGGTTTTGAGGAACACATTGCATTATAACCACAGGGACCAGGGTCTGAATTAAGTTCTGGGGACGTTTAACCCCCCAAAAAGCTCCTCATTGGGAGGTCGTACTTTCTGAAAGTGCAGGAACTTTCTGGTTTGGGTCTGCAGGGATGACCTTTGCCGATTGGTCAAACACAGACGCTCTTAGTTTAATTTTCCTCCTCTGCATTTCATTCAGTACTTCCAACGTGTATCAGCAAATATTATGCAGAAGGAAATGTACTTTTCATACATCAATGGACTAATTTGCCTACATTTTTACATGTATTTAGACTGCTATGGAAACGCAAACATCAATGGGCTGAAGGAAACCTTTTAGTTTCTTGAAAAGTGGTCCAGAGATTGAAATTACTGAGACTTATTGGTGGAGGTGGTGATTGGGGACAAAATCCACAGTTATCTCCCCGTGCAAAAATGTATTTAAAGGTGTATCCGATGATATCATAAAACGTTGGCTCCAAAATAGTCAAGTCAAGATGGCGTCTTTTTATTTTACAGCTTTTTTCTGTAAAATGTTTCCCCCTTTTTGCGACTATCCCTCCACTGGAGCCCAACACACAAAGAGATTATTATAGACTAATAAATGAAACCTGATTTGTTTAACTCGGACAGCTGAAGTCTCTTCAGATAAACTTGTGAATAAATGTTTGCACAGAATGAGGACTGTGGATTTTATTAGATCTCATAATGAGCAGGAGGATTGATTGCAGTAAGATAGACATCTTTCAGTGTTCACATTGACATCCGACTATTGCTCTGAGACAGACTTGGAAAAATGATGCAGTCGTGCTCAACTTTATTGCACAAGAATAATCTTGAAATAGATTTTACTGATGACATTTACAGTAGTTCATATACATGCAGTCTCCATAGTAGCTCCAAGTTTAAACCCATGGGTCTCTTCTTCCGTAGTTTCAGCACGCAGCTTATTAATCCATACATACTGTTTATTAAAAAGGGTTTTGGTGAGTCTTGTTTTAATGCAGTTATTTGACACAGTGTTTGTCTTGTGTAGTGGAGCTTTTCCGTCTCTTCTCAGGTGAAGTTTGCTACCTCAGCATAAATCAGTGCAAATGCATCGTCACGCTAGCAGGTCGCAGCATGTTGTCTGCCTGCTGGAACTGTATGCTGGCTGTGATGTCAGCTACGTGGGTAGGCTTCCTCTCTTCTAATGTTTGTATTTGGTTGGATGCTAAACTGCATTCATAGCAAGGGAATTTAAGTTATTTAATATAAAACATTAAATTCATCTTTTTAAAAAAAACATTTTTCTGCAAGAGATTCATTAGTATTGCTAAATAATATGGTATTTGACTATAAAACCAATTTGTTTATAAGCTTTAAACGTGAATATTAATGCAAAAAATGCATTATTAATAAGTTTTGCAGATCCTGACAGGAAGCTCATGTAAAGAATCAGTCAGCTGCTAAATAACTGGAGTCAAGTTATTACATATTGATGGATGTCTGTGGCACTCTGATGCTGTTTCATTAGCATTAGAGTGACACACACACACACACACACACACACACACACACACACACACACACACACACACACACACACACACACACACACACACACACACCCACAGAGAGTTTCTTTTCTCAGCGCTGTGGAATTCCAGTCATCCACCAGTGACTCTTCACTGTGGTGAAGTTAACATGACCACTGTAATGAAGAAAAGCTGATTTATATGGACACCATTTTTGTTTCCTGGCGGCTGACAGCAGAGAGCTCTGTGAAGCGGAGCTGACAGTTGATGCTGAAAAGCCTTTTTGTTTGTTTGTTTGTTTGTTGGCTAGTTGATGAGTTTATAAAAAAAGAAAAAGCAGCATGAAGGGAAAGAAAGAGGAAGGAGGACGGCATGGAGTCTTTATTAAAACTGTCAGAGTGTGAAGAGAGCAGCAGGCCACCAAACACTCCTCACACTAAAGGAAGTAAAACTTCCCAGAACTGTTGAATCATGTGTTTTATTACTCGCTGAACTTTAGCGAGGTCAATCCAAAAAAGGTGTGACGATTGTGTGATGGGTTTAAGAAAATATGTGTGTTCCTGTCAGAGATAGTGATCTTATCTTGAGATGTAATGACCTGTAGCAGGAATGTAATTGTGAAACGGGCTTGGCTGGGTTTCCCTTTTTGATGCATTACTGTGTAACAAGCTTTTTTTTTTTTTTTTGTTTCTTTTCTTCAAGGACATAAACATGTACAGATTGTTATAGTTTGACAAAATATCCTGCCGTGTTGAGTCGGTTAAACTCCCCTAAAGAAAGGAATTTGAGCCTGGTTTATTCTGATCAAAGGCTCTTTTGTGGGAATCTTGGTTTAGAAGGACACTAATACACATAAAACAAGAATATTTTTAGATTCAGCATGACTTGCATTTTCGGAGGATATTCTTATCTGAGATTTCCATTGTGGGGGGAAAAAAAAAAAAAAAAATCTAAATAGAAATCTTAGAAAAAGAGAACCTCCTTGTAACTTCTGAATTTGCCTGAGAAATTTAAGTTTTTAAGTTTTCATCAGTGGAAATGAATCCAGTGGTAGTTGTCTGTGCATCCATGAATACACTGCAAACAGGAACTCATAATAGCTGATTCGGCATACTTTTTAATGGCGTCACTTTGTCAAAAAGTAAACAAATTTAAACTAATAAGAGAGTTTGATTGACTTGCTAGTGCAGTCAAACTGCCACAAAGAAGAACTCAAGCTAATCCCCATTCAAAGCCCAAAACAAGGTTTGGAAGATCCCAAGTGATGCATCTGCAACCTGAGCTGTTTCGGATTTAGGAAAGGAACCTCTTTGAATTAAGGACCAAATAAAGTTAATTTCAGTTTCACACTCCGGCTTGCAAAACCCTGATGAATGACTCTGTGAGAGGAGGCTGATTCCTGAAACATGAACTCACAAACAAGCTCCGTCTCGTCAGTGTTCAGCTCCGTGACATTAACTCAGGATAAGTCTAAAAAAAAACAGAACTGCATGCTTCTTCTCTCTTGTGTTTGTCTTGAATTACAGTTACACACATAAAAAAATTTGATTCATAATGGATTGACTTCTCCTCTAATACTTTTTGGGCTTCAAATTCCACATATTTCTCGACGGTCATGCAGGAATACAAAGAATTGGTCACGATGTGAACTACAGTGACTACGTTTACAGGCACCAAATATTCTGGGTTTTTTGCCCTTATTCCAAAAAAGACAGTATTCTTAATAAGCTGTTTACATGGCTGATAAAGATAAATATATTCCAAACACTATATGATGTTTAAATGAGCCGTAGGAAATTCTGAATATTGTCACATTCGGGGTAATAGTGGAATATGAGTGTGCATTTAAATGTATTAATTATTAGAACAGCTCTGATATGAACGTGTTAAATTGCTCAATGATCGGCATTCAGAGACCTGAAGCACTTTAATTGAGTTAATTGACTTCTAGTTCAGCGCTACAGACCTGGACTCAACCCAAATCGACTCTAAAACAGTTCTGACTGAGAAAAGTCTCTGAGTCAGCGGGACATATGGCTTCAGTCAGTTTAGCAGTCTGATAATCAGTCAGTCAGTGTGTTCAGCGGCGCTCAATAGTCCTCTGTTCACTTTCTGCCCCGATGGGAAAACACTGCAGCACTGTGTGTGTGTGTGTGTGTGTGTGCGTGTGTGTGTGTGTGTGTGTGTGTGTGTGTGTCTCTCACACTCGCGTCCATTCATTTACACTCTGCTCTCATATTTCAGAGGTCAGTGTGATTGGCTGAGACTCCAGCAGGCTCAGTTTTGTGTCCTGTGATTGGTTGAAAGGGTCCTCCGGTCTCCTGCTGTCTGACTGCAGGATGTTGAGAAACATGATGTTTATTATAGGCTTTAAGTTTTCCGATTTTTTTAGTTCATTCCTGACCTTTCACGCTCATTAAGCATCTTTTAACACATGACTCTGCTGGTAGGGCTTCTCTTTAAAGTTCTGTTGTCGGCTGAAGCGGTTTTGTTCGTGGTGGTAATTGATTTCTAAATCCTCTACGAACTGTTTTACCCGAAGCAGATCCACACTGGCAGCTCTCTGCACAGATATAGCTTTTTAAAGAAACCATCAAAGGAAACCTGTTCAGCAGGTTTTAGATTTTTAAGCAGAGCTATCCTCCTGTGAATTTTTTTTTTTCTTCTTAAAGAAATGTCATTACTTAATCAACATACGTCAGTTTTAATGTGGACGAGCTGTAACACATAGGAATACATCCCCCCTTTACCATAACAGTTATCGTAGTGCTGCAACTAACAATTATTGATTAATGTATTTGATTTATGAATTAATTGTTTAATCTATGAAATATTAGAAGAAAAGTCAAAATTAGAAGATTTTTGGTTTTGTCCAACACCTAAAAAAACCCAAAAAAGACAAACAAATGATATAAAACAGTAAAGCAGCAAATTCTTAACATTTTAGAATCTGAAATCAGATATTATTATTGATTAAAGACATAATTGTTATGACAGCTGTGAAGCAATGTTTCTCTCTTTAAACACACTTTCTCACTTTAAGAAAACAGTTATGTACACAGTTAAACAATTGCTGATTCCAATTGTTAAGAGTGACAAAGTCCATTCATATGTTTTAATAAAAGAACATGGGGAAAATGTATTTCTTAAATATGTTTGTATGAGAGTTTACAGCAAAGATTTGAAGATCCAGACAAAAATATATAAAAAAAAAATCTTTTAATGCATTTTTCTAAGTGATCCATCTTTTGTAAAGTGACTCTCGCATAATCATCTCCTTGATCCATTGAAAAAGTAAAGGCACAAGGCAGGCAGCCTTTCACCCAGTGAGGATCAACTGTTAACAATGAAGTACAAACAACACTACAGTAATCGACTGATATGAAGTCACACACACACACACACACACACACACACACACACACACACACACACACACACACACACACACACACACACACACACACACACACACACACACACACACACACATTTACATGTTAAGGGTAACATTCAGCGGCCTCCCTGCTCCTCGTGGGAGATCAGGAATGCAGGAATCCTGAAATTGCAAAGCTGGAAGTGTGTATTTTGATAAGGTTATATGATCGTGTGCGTGCGTGTGTGCGTGCGTGTGTTTTGCCAATGACATGCGATACACTGTTCATGGCCCAGAACTGTGTTGGATTTGGAAACACACCACAGACATGGGAGACTGAACAGAGCAGTGCGTGTGTGTGTGTGTGTGTTTGTGTGTGTGAGACCTTCGCTGTCTGTTAGTGGAAACAGATGTTTGATGTGTTCAGCCTGTCACACACACACACACACACACACACACACACACACACACACACACACACACACACACACACACACACACACACACACACACACACACACACACACACACACGTCTACAGTCGTGGCTCTCCTCCTTCACTTTCTCACTTTGAGTTTTTTGATTTGAGGACGAGGTCTCACCTGTGTTTGTTTTGTGTTTGATAGCTGGTTCTGTTGGATCCAGCTTTAAACCTGGTTTAGCTAAGCTATGAATCTCTTTTTAAATGTTTTTCATTCTCTCCTCACTTAATTTTTCAATAGCAATATGCAAAACATTCAGGAAGTAGACTTTAAGGCGTTAACTGACGCTTCATTAATGGACAAACACAGCGGAGGACAGATTATTACAAAGATCATTATTATTATTATTATTATTATTATTATAGAGATCAGCCGTCTCTTCTTCTGCTCATTGACACTTTCATAGCTGGGAGCTGCCTTGTTTGGGTTTTAGGGCCTTGCTCAAGGGCAACTCTGCAGTCTTTTCCTTCCTCCTCCTTTCATTCCTGTCACAACTTCTGAAACCTTTATGTCACCGCTGATCCTCAGAGGAAGTGAGGTGAAGACGTGTCTGTGAGAGGAAAGTGCTTCAAAGATGTTTAGTGGAAGCTTTGAATAACGAAACAAAACTTTATTTCTGCACCTGGTGTCATAAACTGAAGCTAGCAACAAAAGCACTGAACAACCTTACACCTTAAATAAAAGCGTTTCCTCTTGATACTCTCCGTAGTGACACTGCATTTTTACCATAGGCAGGAATCTCTTATTTCCCACATATGTACTTTAATTAATATAAATGACATATTTTTACATTTCTTTGAAAAACTTTTATTCTTAACTCACCCACGTGAATTACATTATTTAAATACTTTGAACCAAAACAATTCACAAGGAATGAAGAGAAAGTTTATGCTCAACCCAGATCTTTGTGACTCATCATCAGGTGGTTGGATTGGTTTTTATTTTTTTACATTTCAAGAGCTGACAAAATTCTGTTCATTCTCACCGTTCACAATGATTCGCCTGCAGTGGTTTACTTGTTAATCCATTATTTAAATTTTCTGTCACCTTTATATTCAGGAGTCTTACAAAAAATACTTCTCTGCTTTTAAATGACAACCAACTTCTCGCCCACCTCTTCCTCCTCGTCTTTCTTTGCTCCTCCTCTTGTATCTAAGCTTCCCCCCGGGGTTTATAGTGGGCGTGTGTGTATGTGTGCGTGTGTATGCATATGTGCGTGCACGTTTACACCTACACATATCCAAGTATTAGTCATCATTGGATGAGGGAACAAATATTCAAAGCATAACTAACTGTAAAAGCATTTCCACCAAAATCCCCCACCAACACACACACACACACACACGCACGCACATGTCAAGTTAATCTAGATGATAACAAATTAAAGATTTATTCCTGAACCAAAATCACCTTAAAACACACACTCTGCATTGACTGTGTCTGGTTGTGCGTTTCAGTCATAACCCACGGGAACACAGCTGTGGAGTGTGCGTGTGTGTGTGTGTGTGTGTGTGTGTGTGTGAGATATAATATGTCATTTTTAGTGTGCTGTCCTTCAGGGTTTATTTTCTGCCCTGAGTTGAACCTGTCAGACAGAAGTCCCGCCTCCTGTTTGTTTGCAGTTCAGGCTTTGTCTCCAGTACGACCCTGACCCTGTGACCCCTGACCCCTGACCTTGACCTAATCAATAAATGAAAGGAGCCGATTGGTGCAGTTGGTTAGGTTTGAACACAGCTGTGGAGGAGCACTGCCTGAAGGCTAAATTCAGGACAGACGTATTAATGATGAAATTACTGTTTCAGTTTTTGCTTCTCAAAAGCTTGTTCCCTCTCTTCTTTTATTATCCGCAGTGACAGAAAAGCTTCCTCTCCATTTCCTATGTTCTCATAGTATTTCCTTCCGTTTCTTTCTATTCTTTTCTTCCTTATTTGTTCTTTGTTTCCTTTCATTTTTTCCTGTTTCCTTTCTTCTTTGTTCCTTTCCTTACCTTTCTTGTTCATTCAATTTCTGTTTATTTCCTTAGTTTGTTTTCTTATTCCATTTCCTTTCCTTTTCTCTTCTCACTTTGCCTGTTCTTTCCTTTCCTTTCCATCTTTCTCCTACCTTTTCATACACATTTAAAACACATGGATTGTTTATTTATTTTGTGTGAATTAAAGTGGCCCAATTTAGATAATGTTTATGAGCCGGCAGCAGTAACAAGCAGACATTTTCTTATCTGCTATCTATAGCCTTGCTAGTCTGTGTTTTTATTAGTGCGTCCGTGTGTGCATTGACATGGACAGTGTGTGTGTGTGTGTGTGTGTGTGTGTGTGTGTGTGTGTGTGTGTGTGTGTGTGTGTGTGTGTGTGTGTGTGTGTGTGTGTGTGTGTGTGTGTGTGTGTGTGTGTGTGTGTGTGTGTGTGTGTGTGTGTGTGTGTGTGTGTGTGTGTGTTGTGGGTCTGTCTCTGTGTGTGTGTGTGTGTGTGATCTGTTGTCCTGGGTCTGTCTGAGAAGCCGTGTGTTCTGAGTAGCAGTGTGTCTTATCTCCATCTTCATGCTTCCTCCTGCATTTTCTGCACGCATAGAAGTGTGTGTCCACTACATGATATTTGGTTTGTGTGTGTGTTTAGTGTGTTTTTGTGTGTAGGGGCTTCCCTTTCCTGTTGTGAAAAAGAAGCAGATGCTCTTCCCAGCAGGAAAACGTGTTTACACTCATAGGTAGACACACAAAACTGCTCGTCCACACACACACACACACACACACACACACACACACACACACACACACACAGCATATGCACAGCTAAGCAGAACTCAATGTCAATGGCTTCGATTACCTTTTCTGGCTTTATGGATACTGCTGAATCCACAACATATAGCATAGTGTGAGTGTTTTTCATTAGAGAGAGGAGACAGTGATGTATTGATGGAGTGTCTCTGTGGGTCAATAGCACACACACAAATATGCACACGCACACAATTACAGTGGAGGATGTCCTTGACCTGAGCCTGAGGCCCCCCCCCACACACACACACACACACACACACACACACACACACACACACACACACACACACACACACACACACACACAGGATAGACAATGGTGTGGCCTTGTTTGTCTCCATTGGGACAAAATAAAACCCTAAATGAAATCAATGTCTGGGGCCACTTTAAAGGAGCGCCTCCACACACACACACACACACACACACACACACACACACACACACACACACACACACACACACACACACACACACACACACACACAGAGGAATGTACTTCCTGTACGTCATGTTAGGTGCGTTATTCCTCGTATCATCGTGTGAATGTGTCACTCCCATAAAACACGTATCCACAGAACAATATGCATGATTGGAAGTCAAGGTCCTGATGTGACAAGAATTCATAACAGAGTTCATAGAGAGTCACACACACACACACACACACACACACACACACACACACACACACACACACACACACACACACACACGTTCTGACACTTTCTGAGACATTTTGAGATTTAATTTATAAATGTCCGTTTCACCTGCTTGTAAAAACTGTGGATTATTTGGCAAAATCACAACATTAGCAAGCTCCATCTTTACTTACTACGCAGATCTTCACTTAAGTGGTTGAAAACATAAACTGCATTGATTCACAAAAAAACTAAACGTATCACGACTAAATATTCATATGATCTGCCACCTACATCGTCAAGGTTTGTTGAAGTTTAAGACGAGTAAAACCAGTACTGTCCCCGAGACCAGTGAGGTAGAGTCCAGGACAAGTCAGAGCTCCGGACTCCTCATCTATGAAATGTGTTAATTACTGATACACTTGACGAGGCTAAACAGTTTAGAGGCCAAAATTAAAGAGAAAAACTTAAAGAGCCCATTCAAAATTCTGTTCATACTGTTGTTCATTGTGACAGGCTACTTTGGATTTTAAAGGCATTTTGATCCGTAAATAACCGTCATATAACTTCAGACAGTCCGAAGATAGATTCAATTAGAAGTTCGATTAAAAACAGGAAACAATGTAAATCTCCCTAAATTCTCTTCCAAAAGCTTAAAATGTGGAGGTTTTGTCATTAATCAGTGATGACATAGTGTGACAGAGCAGGTCACAGCACTATAATGAGGTAGTTCTACTTCGTCCTCTGCGTCTGACAGAGGTCGCTTCTCAGGAAAATTAAAACAGGTCACTTTTTTTTCAGTTCAGTCAGTCCAAAAAAACATTTTGACACTGCTGTATGGTTAACTGAGCAGTGACAAACACTGATCAGAAACACTCTTTGTCAGTCTGTTACCTCCACATTTCTGGCTGCATTTTTAACAAATCTGAAAACACTGAAACATTCATATTCCTGCTTTTGAAATATAATTTCCACTTAAAAAAAGTGATATATTTGTCTAGGATTACACTGCAGCCAGAAAACCATCATTCTGAATCTTTGGCTCTTGGTTTGTGTGTTTATTAGCATGTAGGAGGAAAGTTCCGAGGCTATCACTCTGCTAACTGTAACATGTTGTAGCGTTTTTCTGGCTCCCGGCGGTCCTCGATCCAGGACGCCGTGACGTCTTCTCCACATTTTTCCAGCAGCTCCAGTTTAATGTGAGAAATCCTCCACAGTGTGTTTGTGTTAAGTGATAAAACCGCTGAATGCCATTGAACACTGAAGCTATTGTCCCGCTCCGAGCTAACACACACTCCGTGAAGGTCATGGATCTGTATGAATGATTGTTTGCGTGTTTAAAACAGTCAGGGGTTCTTATCACTTGAATGTATGTGTGTCTGTATATTGTAGTTGAGTTCAGTTTCCTTCAAGAGGTCAAACTGAGTTTATTCATGTCTCAGAGTGTTCATGCACTCTGACCCGACTGTTGCAGAGAAAATTGCCCTCTTATGTGTAAAGAAATGCTCAATTCTTTTTGTTTAGTTTGTTTTGTTTGACATTGTCGGTGATATTTGGTTTAGTTTTGAATCATTTGCTGTAAAAAATGAGGCTTTTTGAGCAAGAAAAGACAAAAACTCACAGGCACATTGTACAATTTATGCTATAAATCACTTTGTTAGATTGATGTCAATGCTGTATTCTAGTCTTGTGATGTATAAATAACACCCACATTTTTCTGAGAACTCGCTCGCATGTATCTGTCTCGGCCCTTTAATAATACGTAATAACCAGAAAGACAAAACAAACATGGACGCATCATGTCAGCTGTAATTCATCATTTGACTTAGTTAAACCCACATTTAGTATTTATGGTGCTATAGTGACTCCCATTTATAATACAAACACAATGTGTTGTTGTATCGTAACAACATCAACAGCTGGATAAAAGATGCATCTTTTATCCAGCTGCATCTGGTATCAGATATTCTACACCAGCAGATGTCTTGTGTCAAAGCATCATAATCAATATCTAGAGGGAAAAGGTTGGAGACAGACCTCCTGCAGCGAGAGAAAATAAGTTTAAAGTCTACAGATTTGAAATCTTAAAGATTGAAACGGGTTTCAGGGTGTGTCATCACTCTTCTGTGACCTTTGACCTCTGTCCTCACGTCTGCAAGCTTGAAATGTTAACGGAGGAGAAACTGAATCTGCTGTCGACCTTTTTTGTAAATCTGTTTTGGGAAAAAAAGTGACAAGAAATCACTAGAGTGTAAAAACTCACAAATTGTGTGTGTGTGTGTGTGTGTGTGTGTGTGTGTGTGTGTGTGTGTGTGTGTGTGTGTGTGTGTGTGTGTGTGTGTGTGTGTGTGTGTGTGTGTGTGTGTGTGTGTGTGTGTGTGTGTGTGTGTGTGTGTGTGTGTGTGTGTAGTCACGCCCTCTCCTCCTTGTGCAACTTCCTCCTTTGACTTGGTTGTTATGGCAACAGAGCCAGAGTTCAGCCAAGGAAGCACTCTTGACATACAGTACAGATACACATACTCAAGAGACGCTGCAACTTTGTGTGTGTGTGAATATCTACAGCAGTGATTTAGATTTAGTCTGCTTTGTCAGACACAGGAAACCTCTCCCAAACACACACACACACACACACACAACACAATCGCACAAGCTTTCCAAGAACAATGAGGCAACGGGATAACACTGAGAGGAAACACGTACACATCCAAACACACCTGCAGAACTCAAACCGGCTGTTTTGCCCGTTAAAAAACGACATTTTGACAAAATAACACAAAATAACTCAAAGTCTTCTTACTACCTTTTCCCAGAGCTTTCATTCTTCATCATGCTCTTCCTCAGTTGTCTAAGCTTTGCCTTAGTCATCACACTTTCCAACCCTTTTATTTTATGTTATAACTTTGATTCCTTTTCCACTGACCGCTGATCTCTCCTTGTCTCTGGTCCAGATGAGCGTGAGGCGGTGCAGAAGAAGACCTTCGTCAAGTGGGTGAACTCTCACCTGTCCAGAGTTTCCTGTCGGATCACCGACCTCTACATGGACCTGAGGGACGGACGCATGCTCATCAAACTACTGGAGGTCCTGTCGGGAGAGAAACTGGTGGGTTTCATGGCTGTTTGTGCTTTTATTTTGAAAGGGGAGCAGAGGGGTTGAGGGCCTCACACCTGAGCAGCAGGTTACAGTTCAAGGAACAGTTCAGCATTTTAGGGAATCCTCTTGTTCTTCAGAGCTCTTGCTGGCAATTTTACATGTTGGTTTCTTTTTGATTATGTCTTGATGAAACTCATTTTGAATTCAATGCTCTAATATTATCGTTAAAACCACAGCAGCACGATGTTAGAAATGCAGAAAGAGAAATTAAATGTGCATCTTCTCAAGAGCGCTGTTCTACATTTTTACATCACTTTTTTTTTACCAACAAATAAAATAAGTTAAACAAACCAGGAAACACAATGAATGAGCATATTTTTTTAAAGCCGTAGATGTTTCTCATATGAAATGATTTTCTTTAGATTTATTTTCAAAGTAAAAGAGAAAATGATACCCTTTACATATTCATCCTTTTTTGAATCTCTCTGAATTTGACTCTGCTTATAGAATAGGCAGATTATTTTATGACATTTATTGAATACTTCTTTGGAGGAATCATACTGCTCATTAACTAAGGCTTCAGCAGAATACCTTGTTCCATTATATGAATATTTCTTCTTCAGCAGTGACCTTCTGTCTTTGGCTGCACACAAACAAGCTGTTGGCTGTCTTTTATCTCCCACTCCTCTTATCTGTTTGTTTCAACACTGACTTTATTACTCTTACAATCATTAACCAGGAAACACCTCTGTCTCTCTGTTTAACATCGGTGTTTGTTGTTAAACTGTCAGCGTTTAGATTAACTGTGTAACACCTTGGTGGACACCATTTAAGAGAGAGGAGAATAGATGTACTAATATAAACACACGATTCAGTATTTGTGGTGGATCGTAACTTGGTTATAATACAGTTTAAGGCTCCAGCAAGTAATCCTTAATAACCCTTTGCCTCACTAATACTTTATAGATACAATAAATGGTATTAGCACATGTAAAAAAAACTCTTGAAACAATCATGTAAAAAATTAAGTATTAAAAAAAACACTGTTTTATTGCTTACTTATAGCAACAGTCTGTATTTCATAAACAAAAACATGACAATATCAATATATCCAGAGATAAACCTTCAGTTGCCTCAGTAAAAAAAATAAGGAAAATGTAAGTTTAAAAGTCTAATCGGTAATGCAGCATAGTATGAAAATATTATACCAGGTTTAAAGTTCAATGGAAGACCTGATATGATAAAAGATGTTATAATCCATGAAGAGTTCTGTAAATAATAAGGAACCTCCTGAAGTCTGACCTGGAGAAAAACAGGGAAAGTTTGGTGATTTCTATTTGTCGCTGATTTAAAAAGTAAACGTATTAAAAGACTTAACATCCAGGAATTAAAGTCACAACATGCTGTCTATTCATTTATTTCAGAAAATATAAAATAGGCAGCAGTATTCTATATTTTCTCTAATGAATTATGACTCTCTCGTGAGAAAATTAAGAAGGGGACAAATACTTAGTCGCGTTGGTCATCGATCAAAGCTTCAACGGTAAACTGCCTTCCTCCATATTATCATTATTCATGCTTTATCAGTGAGGTGGATGATAAACATGTTCATTCACGTTCATTAACCTTCATGTTAACTTCCTGTTGGGTGATTTTAAATAATTGGATCAGCCTGAGATTGAATTAAAGTAGAGATACCGCAGGAACAGATGCCCAGCCGTCAAATTCATTCTAATTTTCCTCTTTGGTTTTTTGGTCAAATTTTTCTACCAACAGTCCAAAGTGTTTAATGATGGTAATATTTAATGAATCAACCAAAGCTACAGAAGTCTGTCTTTAACCAACAATATGTTTATTTTTGATTCAGATTAATGTAGCATATTTCTTGACTTTTATTGAAAAGAAACTTTGATAACAAGATGTTTCATTTACTTTCATGCATGAATAAGATGAATGTTTTCTCTGCAGTTTAGTCATTGTTTGTGTGTTTGTGGTGTGGTGACTGATGGACGTTTCTGCACAGATACAGTTACTGCCAGTCTGCCATCACCATGGCAACAGGAATACATTACATTTGAACTGGTTGAGCTTTGTCTTTCTCATCCGTCGTCCTACCAGGGTGTCTGCAGCTCTAGAAAAATGTTTAAAAGTCATTGAAACATTGAGTTTTCCCCCAAAAAAGGCATTTAGGCGATTGTATCTCTTTGCTACTGAAGGCTGTTTTGTTAGTTATAAAATGATCCTGTATTTTAGGAGACCTCTAAACTAAACTAGTAGGATCGTTGTGACAGTGGATTGTGCTTCATGAGGCTGTTGAATCCTTTTTTTGTCCAATATTGGTTCAACACTATTGCAGCTGCAAAGCTCGTCGTAGAATTCTTCTTTTTCTTTTTTAAGTTACTACAAGGAACTTTTAACTTGTTTCCCAAACACTCTCAATTCAATACTGATGCCTTTAGTCATTAGTGAGAACATTGGCTATATTCCGAACATCGACACTACGCTGCTGGAAACCCAGGCCACATTGCTAGTGAAGGGAGGCACCGGGAGAGCCAGAACTTCGCTGGGCAGACCCTGTTGCAGTAAAATAAGAGGATTTCTAAAGTGAGTCGGTGCTCTGGAACTCTTTTGTCCACAGGGACGGCTAAAATCAGCACAAAATGAAAGTTCCTTGTTGTAACTTTAAACTGGTTTATCAATCCATCAATTTTTCTGTCGCTGAACAACTCATTTTATTCTAGGACTTATTGTTATATACTGCTGGAAAGGACTAAAATATGTGATTCAATAAATAAGTCTAGCTCATATCGTCCCTACTGGTTTCCATCATCCATCCAGGATCATAAAATGGAATTCTATGTTTTATTAAAAGTGTCACAAAAGTCTTAAATTACACTCTGTGAACTCTGCAGAAACCCTGCCTTTAATGTATCACACACACACACACACACACACACACACACACACACACACACACACACACACACACACACACACACACACACACACACACACACACACTGTTTTTCTTGCTGTCCAACTCAAAATTTAACAACATTTAAACTCGCTCAGGCGGTCCTGATTTCCCCCCGCCTTGTGACTTCCAGCGCCACGAGCCAAACTCCCCCCTTCTTTTTCTTCTTATTTTCTTCTTCTTCTTCTTTTCTTCTTCTTCCTCTTCTTGGCCGTCTCTCTTCAGCTCTTTCTCTCTTCAACTCTTCAACTCTTCTCTCTTTTCTCTGCTGTCATCCGGCCTTTTCACAGCCTGTCAAACACACACACAGAGAGAGAAAACACAGATGCACAGTCAGTCAGGAATGTATACTCCATTATCTGATTATTTTACATTTATGTTATACGCTTTTTAATGTGTACTGTTTTTACAGCTTTGTATGGTTGTTTTTGACAATGCAGAGAGCCAGAGAATCTGTGGCATTTTGGTTGCGCATGGAGGAGGAGGTGAGGAGGGGGAAAAGAGACAGGAATGATGTGTGGAATTAAAGAGAGAAAGAGAGAAAAGGGGATATTGGAAATAGACTAAACAACAGAGAGAGAAACAGAGTGATGGTGAAGTGGTTAGCAGGATGGTCAGAGGGGATAACAGTGGGAGACAGTGTGGGGGTGTTTAGAGTTGTGAAAGGAGTCATTGAGTAACTTTGAGGGTTTACATGGAGCCAAAACGCCTCCGGGAGCTGCAGAAGAATCTGAGAGCGAGCGGCTGTTTCCGCACTGCAGAGGCAGGATTTAAAGGATCATTCCAGATACTTCTTTCTGAACGTTTGTCAGTCGTTTTTATTGGTTATGGTGGCATTCTTTTTTTTAACCAGGTCATTTGGTGAGATCTGGGTACATGGAGACATCACTTCAACGCTGTTAAGCAGAAATCCTGTTTGTCTTTAATGCACCACACAAGGATAACGACCAATGTTATTTCATGTTTTTCTCTACTGTCAACAAATCCAACAAAAAGACAAACTATCAGAGGTATTCAGTCGCTCAGCACTTTATGACGCTTGTTGCTTGTTGGTCCTACTGAAGATTTAAATCTTCAAAAAACAAACTCACAAATGTATTGACTAATATATGAAAAAAGGCTCAACAATTTCCTTTACAGTAGTATTAGTATTTAGCAAAATATATATGTATGTAAATGTACTATATCAAAAGTAGGCCACTGTTACTTTTTAACTACTAAATCATAATATAATTAGATTACTGTTACTGTTGCATTGATGTGTAGGCAAATGTTGCAGTTGTGTGAGGTGGAACTGTTTGACTTCTCTATATACTGTTGGGTAGCATCATTTGTTTAGTGATTTGTAAGGAATCCAGTAAGTAAATATCAAATAAATGTAGTACAAAGGATAACATTTATTTCCAAAATGTAGAGGAGATAGTAGTATAAGTAGCACAAAAGTACCTCCAATTTTTTTCTTTTGTACAGTTCTTGAGTAAATGTACTTACTTACTTTCCACCACTGTTCATGTCGTTTTTATCAAACAAACAGGACGAAATTGTGCATTTCTTAGGGACTATTTTCATTGCTGGATTATTTTGGTAATGTGGTGCTCAAGTCAGTATTTGTGGCAGCATGACTGTGTATGTGGGATTGAGTCAAAACAAACTACAGTGGGTGGGTTCATAGTAATGTATGTGTATGGCTCATTGATGTGCTTTAAATATTTATTATAATATATATTATAACTATGGCACAGAGGAAGAAGATATGAGGCTTTGATTCACACACAGCATTTGTTAGTAGATACATTTTCTTTATTTTTTCATGGGATTTGTAAGAAAAACATAGAATATCACCAACCTTTCACTGCCGAAGCCAGACTAAAGGTGTGTTAAGGCCGCCTAGATGCAAAATACTGTAACGCCTCAGAGCAAAAAGGGGGAATCCCAGCTCTATACTCCAACATGACACAGCACAATAGTTCAGTCTAAAAACAGCTAAAAGCACAAAGCTGCAGATTGAAGTGAAACAATTTTTTTGTTTGCTTTCATGGAGTAAATTGCTGATCTCTGTGTGGTTTCATGGATTTGTGACTCGAGTAGACAACGGTCCAAAATATATCTCGGGTTTGAGTCCAGATCCTGAATCACTGCTTGACTTTTAGCTGGCTGGTGTTTATGTGTCTGTGTGAGGAAAAGCAAAGACAGCCGTGTTATTGTTGGCTCGCCTCCTGGTTGTAATTTGGATGGTCAGTGTTGGACTGAGGACATGTAGCAGGATGTAACATCGCTGCTCTGACAGCTGAGACATTAATTTTATTGTAGTTATTTATTATTACTATATTTTGTTTTATTTATATTTCAAACAACATCTCTTTAAACATGTCGGTGTCATCCAAAGGATTCATTTTTCAGCCGTAGACCACCAGCAAGATGCAAAGTCAGTTAAAAAAAAAAAAAAAAAAAGATATAAAAGCCCAAAAACATTTCTGACAATAAGAAATTAAAAGAGTTTCTGGCACCTTACTTAAATGAAATGCGGTGTCCACTAATGTCAGAAACATTCATTAGACTTGTATAAAATCTCAACTAACAAATGAATAGCAGGCTGAAGTTAGTTTGATAATCACCAGCTGGTCACACCTGTCGTTGAAGTCAGTTTAAAGGTGGATATTGACCAGATAGACTCGTATATTATTGTTATTAAATCCGTGTTAATTGCATCAGTGCTCTGCTCCTCCAGCACATCCTGTGGCTTTAATCCTCCATGTATCATTCAGACATGACACAGAGGCTGGTTAATAAACCGATGGACTTTTTTATAAGAGTCCTCTCATGAATGAATGAATCATATAAGAGCGATGATATGTCCTCGGGGAAACTATTAAACAATAGAGTAGAATTTACACCTAGCAGTAAGAGTAGCAGTACTTATATTTGTACTTTCCCATCGTATTCTAATGAATAATTCTACTTCATTTCATTTCTGAGGAAATGTTGAACCTTCTGCACTATATTTAATTTTATGATTAATATTTTACATAAGTAACATAAATGATTTAAAGATGTCTATGGGGGGGGGTCATATTTGGGCTCATGTGACGATGCCGGATGTTGTAATTCCAACGTTGGGCCACTAAAGTTTGATTCAAAGGATGGCGCTTGCATGTAACAGTAACATGCTGCTCCAACATTAATGTATCAGTATTATTAATACAGAATTATGATGTATAATAAGTGTGATACTAGCCAGGGTCCTTCTGCAGAATGATTACTTTCACTTTTCATTCTTTGAAGTACATCTTGCTGATAATACTTCAATGCTTTTTTTTCATTTGCCTAAATTGCATTTTGAATACGGAACTTGCAATAAAGTAAATTTAACATTAATGCATTAGTATATTTACTTAAGTGAAGGATCTGAGTTGTTTTTACACCTCTAGCAGGGACCTAAAAGCCCTGGTATTGCTCTTCTCTCTCATCTTCAGTTGACTTCCTGTTGTTGTTTACTGGTTGTTTGTTGTGTAACTGCAGCGCTGTCAGACATCTGTCTGATGCAGGATTGAAGCTCTGAAGTAAAGTAGGTTATATCTGTGTAAAATCCCTCCACTGTAATAATAACGATGATCATATCTGACTCTGCTCCATTCATCATATTTCATTTTGCCGACACTTCCTGTTTGTAATCGCGGTTCAATCTCAGGGACTTTTGTTTTACACACCGCCTGTCAATAACTGTAATGAATCTACTGAGATTAAAATAAGATAATACTGTTAAAAAATGGAAAAAGTCTGCAGCTGTTTTCTTCTTCTTCACTTCTTGAATGTTGTAAATAAACTGATATGTGTTTTTTGTTTCAGCCCAAACCCACCAAGGGTCGGATGAGGATCCACTGTCTGGAGAACGTGGACAAGGCTCTGCAGTTCCTGAAGGAGCAGAGGGTCCACCTGGAGAACATGGGCTCCCACGACATCGTAGACGGAAACCACCGCCTCACCCTCGGGCTCATCTGGACCATCATCCTCCGCTTCCAGGTAAGAGGCAGCCACGCAGGTTTGCATCCCCATGATGACGTAAATGTACTCAGTGACATCAGCTGAAATCAGAAGGCTGCACCAGTGATGTGGGTCATTTGGTCCTTTCAACTTCCATTTTCAGGTGACGGGGAATTGTGCAATTTTGTATCCCAAAATGAGTCGAACAAATGTAGTCGGTCTGGGCCGTGATCGTCTTATTGTTAATCAGCAACTAGGATATTGTTGCATCCCCAGAAATAGTGAAACAAACACAGATGGGACATAAATGGCACATGCCAGAGACCTTCATTCCCATTCATTATTTTGCATCTCAAAAAGTTGAATCTATTGTTATCCTTGTATTCACCTTATCAAGGGTTTTCTCTTCTATGACACCGTGATCACGTTGAGTTGTTGTGCTATATTCTATCCCTAAATTATTAAAATATGCAGAGTCAGTTATATTGGTATAAAGGAGTTCACTTGTTGTGGGAATTATCGGTTCCGTTTGGATCACTGTCCTCTGTATACAAATATTTGTTATCCCAAAATAAGTTTAGTGAGTATAGTCTGGTTCATTATACTTATTTTGCATCCAGAAATGGGTTAAACGCGTTTATTTTTGTCAGCTGAGATCCTAAATTGTGTACCCTCGTCTGGGCAAACTGATTCTATTTTGAAATACTGGGCTGCATTACTATTTTGGATCCCCAAATACAAAAAAAACCCCACCTAGGGACAACTACATGAAATTGGCCACACTGTGGTAAGTGTGTTAAGTTGTTAATCATAAAATGAATCATTAACATTTTTAATTAAAAGATAAAGTTCCACATTATTTCTGCAGAGATGAAAGCAGAGTCGGGGTAATGTTAAATCCTTTATAATCCTAAAAATGTGACATCTTTAATCAGTTACTAACACATTAAGAGTTTTAGGTTTAAATTACTTAATATTTTACCGTTATTTAGACGTTTCCAATATATTCCTTTAAAGTGAGAAGACTGTTAAACGGCTCGCTCACTACATTACATCCCTGAGCTTTTATTTTATCTGATTCAAACTCATCGAATTCAGTGAAAATGACCCATTTAATAACACTGAAAATATTCGCACAAAAACAGTCGTCATCTACTGTATGTTGATGGGTTTGTCGTGTCACTCGGTCGATGATGTCATCATCAGGGACAGTGAACAGTTGGGTGAAAAGGATTTATCTTTTATAAACCGTGAGGATTAAAAAAAACTCTTTTTAGTGGTTTTAAATCCTGCAGTGGGTGAAATGAGTGCAGATTGAAAGCAGGCCCAGTGTGTGTGTGTGTGTGTGTGTGTGTGTGTGTGTGTGTGTGTGTGTGTGTGTGTGTGTGTGTGTGTGTGTGTGTGTGTGTGTGTGTGTGTGTGTGTGTGTGTGTGTGTGTGTGTGTGTGTGTGTGTGTGTGTGTGTGTGTGTGTGTGTGTGTGTGTGTGTGTGTGTGTGTGTGTGTGTGTGTGTGTGTCATAAATGCTGCAGTGATGTTTATTTTGCTGATTTGTGGCTCAGATGTGGTTCACGCTTCTGTCAGGCTGAAACTGATGGATGTCAATCAATGAAGGTGAGGTGTGTGTGTGTGTGTGCTCTCATTTTATCTCTATGTGAGGACATATTAGATTTTAAAACAGTTTGGAAATTGAGGGTTGTTTGGGAAATTTCCTAAATGTAAGGATGATTTTGGAAACTGGGATATGTTTGTACAAGGAGGGCAGTTTAAGAACATCTGGACATGTTGGGAAAGTGCAGATATATATATATATTTTTTAAAGTGGGCACAGTTCTGGAAAGCATTGACAGTGAAAACATTTTTGGACCGTGAGAACATGTTTAGAAAATATGCACGTGTTTGGAAAGTACAATTTTAAAAGTAATGGCTAATAGTTGGGCTCGAGGTTGGGGTCAATGGAATGTATTGTGAATGTCCTCACAAGTATGGAAGTGCAGATGTTTATGCGTGTTTATGTGAGGAATGTTAGTGACAGCGAGGACGTTTGTGCCGACAGGTAATGCATCATGTCAGGCAACAACTGGGGATATTTTCACAGCGATACATTTTGGCACGATGTTATGATGTCCGTTTTTATACTGTTGCTTTTAATCTTCTTACAGAATAGCATTTGTGTTTTTATTTTTAACTAAACCCTTTAATATCAAATCCTAACCAAACATTAAAAAAAATAATCTGTTAGAGCTTCAAATGCAACAGGGAATGATGACTACTTTATACATAATGAATTGTTGTTAATTCCATATATTCCTTATGTTTGATTATTGTTATTATTACTTTGTTGGTAATTGGTTTGGTAACATAAGTTCACTTTATTATAACAATAATACCTTTGATCCTTTTCTTTAGCATTGTTTTCTCCTCCCCATGCTGTGGTGTTATTAATCTGGTTTACTTTATATGTGTTTTTTCTCAGTAATGAGGGAAAAACTAAATTGAATAATTTAATAATCAAAAGTAACAAAGTTGAAAGTGTTGCATGAATGCTTTTAATCAGCGGTTAAGTTAATGAGGTTAACTTAAGTGTCTCAGAAAGACAATTGCATACAAAATCTAACTCTTCAGTTGTAAATAAACTTCACATTTCACGTCCTTTTCTGTCATTAAGAGTTTTGTTACATCGTTACTTACTCTATGTATCTGTGTGTTTGTCTCAGATCCAGGACATCAGTGTGGAGACGGAGGACAACAAGGAGAAGAAGTCGGCTAAAGATGCTCTGCTGCTGTGGTGTCAGATGAAGACGGCAGGGTGAGAGTCCGCACACGAGTTTAAAAATGTGTTCCTCACATCTGCAATTCTAGATTGTCCAAAATCTCCAAAGTTCAGACTGTGTTTCTCATCAGCCCCGTTGACTCCTGTTCTTCTCCCTCAACAAATTTGAAGGGGAAAGGGACAAAACATCAGAATCTTTTTAAAAGCTTTAGTTCCGTTTGCTGTGCAGAGTCGGGGCTAATGAAGTGCGACAGTCCTCTCAGTGATGGCACCTTTTAATTTAATTTGACTGACATCACTAAATGAAATGTGATGTGATGTGGAAAAGACAAACAGAGCATCATTAAATAGCCATTTTCAGTAGCGTTGGTGCGACGTGAGAACCTGACCAGCTGTGATTTCCTCTTCCTGTCCAGATATCCAAACGTCAACATCCACAACTTCAGCACCAGCTGGAGAGACGGGATGGCCTTCAACGCTATCATCCACAAACACAGGTACTACTGCCACTACTACTACTATTCTACGCTACGTTGTCATTTTACGGATTCCAACAAAGTGAAGTTACTGTACATCAATAATGATGTTGGTAAGTGAAGGCGCTTTTCTTTTATTGCTCATAATAAACAAGCTGCATACTCATGATGCCACGAGACATTTTACACAAAGTAGCTTTAAAGAGAATCTTTCCCATCACTAACTTTATTATCCATAAAACACCAATGACTCCAACATTTCATCATTCCTCATGTTCTGTTCTTCCACTGCAGACAGACTTTTCTTTAATATCTGGAGAGTCTCAGCTGATCAGTCAGCAGGCTGCTTCCCTCAAACCAAACTGGGACTTAAATCATGTCTTTATGCACATTACAGTCAGTAATATTATGAACAGTCACGCACAAAAATCTGAGACTCACTGATTATCTGTGTTTGACTGAAATCTCCACTTGACCTGGAATTATTCTTTACTTTCCAGTTTGAAGAGTTTGACAGGAAAAACACTGAAGACGAGTACGACCGTACATTAGTCACATATCCACATCTTACCAACGTTGAGACAGTTCATTCAAATTAATAATATTTGAGAATTTGGACCTAACCAAATAGAGTAGGACATACAAATGGTCAATGTTTTATAAGCTAGTTCCAATATTTTGGGACTAATTTCAGACCAAAAACATCATAAATAACAAAAAAGAAGAAGATTAAGATAAAAAACATTAAATATTTTACCAGAATCTCCACAAGAGTTTTATCCCTTTGGAAATGTCACAAAAAGCACAACTGTTAACTAAATTATAAATAAATACATTTATTAAATTCTATTCTAAATTCTATTTTTACTTATCAATCACTGAGTTTTGTTGTTGTTGTTGTTGTTGTTGTCTTCAGACCGGACCTGATCGACTTTGATAAGCTGAAGAAATCAAACGCTCATCACAACCTGCAGAATGCCTTCAACCTGGCGGAGCAGCACCTCGGCCTCACCAAGCTGCTGGATGCCGAGGGTGAGGGAGGACACACACACACACACACACACACACACACACACACACACACACACACACACACACACACACACACACACACACACACACACACACACACACACACACACACACACACATACCTGCATTATCATATGTTCTGCTCTCTGATCTTTGACCCTGTGTGTTTGTGCAGACATCAGTGTGGACCACCCTGATGAGAAGTCCATCATCACCTACGTGGTGACCTACTACCACTACTTCTCCAAGATGAAGGCGCTGAAGGTGGAGGGGAAGAGAATCGGCAAGGTGACCAAACACCTCACTACACCTCAAATACATTCCCACCTCAGTAGACATTAAAGGACCACGCTGTTGTTGTTGTTGTTGTTTTTAAACATATTTCCTCCTCCTTATGTGTGTTTTTTCAGGTTCTGGACAACGCCATCGAGACGGAGAAGATGATTGAGAAGTACGAGTCTCTGGCGTCGGACCTGCTGGAGTGGATCGAACAGACCATCATCATCCTCAACAACAGGAAGTTTGCCAACTCTCTGGTGGGAGTCCAGCAGCAGCTACAGGCCTTTAACACTTACCGCACCGTGGAGAAACCACCAAAGTCAGTGAACACTGTTTACACACACACTGATAACTTCAAACTGTCCCCAAACTTTACTGTGATGTTTGGTTTTACTGGCTAATAACATTAAAGGTAATGCTGAACAGAAGTTAGATTCTCATCTATAAAGCAGGAAATAGGTGATTCCTTGGGAACAAGACATTGGTGTTGTTTTAGGAGTTAAAAGCTCTGGATGATTACATCATTGCTTTCCACAATAGCCAATGAGAGAGATGAGCCGACGGTGTTGGCAGGCAACAGTAAACATTCTAGCTCCTGAGGCTATCGTAACCTAGCGTCCAACTGTTGAGAAATAATTGGCAATAGGTCACTCAACACTCAGGAGTTAGTAGTTTCTGTGTTTTACCACATGTTTTACTCCCAAACTCACTGACAAAACAACAAAACCGCTGCGTCTGAATCTGGGCAAGAATGTAGATGAAGTTTACTGGAAAGAGTCGGAGCAGATCTCATTGGAAAATGATTTCATAACAACAGCTGCAGGAGAAAAATACAAATAAGTGGCTTTATGTAATCATGAGGGTTTTTTGTTCGGCCAAATGGACCCAACCATCATCAAGCCTAAACAATAAAATTGATTCTCACCCAAAAAAAACTTTTTTACTCTCTTGATCTACTGAAACATAAATCAGACATGACAGTCTATGCCTTAATGCCTTCATTGCTCTGACAAGTGATGTCAGAGCAATGAAGGCATTAAGGATAAAAAACAAACACACATTGCAATTAATATTTATCATCAAACGGTAGAATAGATATCTGCACACTTAAATCAATGCAGAAAACATTATTTATAGCTTTCTATCTAAAGGACCTCCATCAAAGCATACAGGGTATTTAAAAAATGTATATCTAAATTAATATTTAGCATAAAATGTGTTGAATGTGTGACAGGTTTTGTTGATTTTTCTCTCTGGTAATTTTGAGGTTTCAGGTTGGATTACACTTCATTATATAGCACATGTTTTCTGTCGTTGAACCAATAACTGAAACCAAATGTCTGACACTGAAATTTTAAATACCATAATAATAACTGTGTGTGTTTGTGTGTGTGCAGGTTCACAGAGAAGGGAAACCTGGAGGTTCTCCTGTTCACCATCCAGAGTAAGATGAGAGCCAACAACCAGAAAGTCTACACTCCTCGAGAGGGCAAACTCATCTCCGACATCAACAAGGTAAATTATCAATTCATCAGCACTTTATGGAGAGTTAAAGTGAATGACAACAAGGCTTCTCTTCCCGTAACGTTTGAGTTTTTCATTATAAAAATAACAATTTTATTAAACAAAATTCTTTAAAGATCTCTAAAAGGGTTAATTCATTACATTTACTTGGAATATATAAATCAGAATGTCAAAAATCTATATTTATATGTAAAAAAAAAACTTAATAATAAGTAATATAACTGTCCTATTAAAATCTTTCAAAAACTAAACATATTAATCTAACTGTGTTGTTGAGTCACCTTCATGTCATTCATCATTTGTGTAGCTGTTTTGCTGATATCGTGTGTATCTTGTGTGTGTTTGTTTTAGGCATGGGAGCGTCTGGAGAAGGCGGAGCACGAGCGTGAGCTGGCTCTGAGGACGGAGCTGATCCGTCAGGAGAAGCTGGAGCAGCTCGCCCGGCGCTTCGACCGCAAAGCCGCCATGAGGGAGACGTGGCTGAGTGAGAACCAGCGGCTCGTCTCCCAGGTAACGCACACCTCAATATATAACCTAGAAGATCATTTCACTTTATGATATTGTAAAGGTGCCAAAATGGTGCTCACAGATTGCTTCAGATCATCTCAAATTATAAAACTGAAATTAAGAAGTGCTCACATAGATTGTTTTTTTCTAATCCATTCATAAAAGTCTTAATAATAAAATAATATCTTGTCCATTTGTTCCTCTGTCCTTCCTTTGTATCCGCCCCTCACTCCTATTTTCTCTCCTCTCCTCTCTACTTGTTACCTTTCCTCTCTTCGTTTTCCTTCCTCTTCCCTCTACTTGTTTCCTTTCCTCCGTTCTGTCCTCATTTTCTTTCTATTCTCTCCGGGCTTTCTTTCCTCTCTCCTCTTATTGCTTCCTTTCCTTACCTCTCTTCTTGTCTCCTTTCCTGTCTTCTCTTCTTGTTTCCTTTCCTTCGTCCTCTTCTTGTCTCCTTTCCTCTCTCTTCTCCTGGTTTCCTTTCCACTCCTTGTTCTTTTTATTTACTTGTTTTTCTTTCCTTCTTCCTTTTGTGTCCACTTTCCTCTCTCCTCTCCTTGTTTCCTCCCCTCTCTCCCCTCCATCTCTCCTGTCCTTTTTCCTCTCCTTGTTTCCTTTCCTCTGTCCTCTTCCAGGATAACTTTGGATTTGACCTCCAGGCCGTAGAAGCTGCTACTAAGAAACATGAAGCCATAGAAACTGACATTGCAGCCTACGAGGAGCGAGTTCAGGTCAGTTCATCACAGTTTTAAACACCAAATCAGTTTGAAATAAGCCTAGAATACCCATTTTAATTCCTTTCTTATTATGTTATTGTGTTTAACTCTTTAGCTAGTCTTTTTCAAATGGAACAAACCATTTCAGGTTGGAATAAATAGTAATTATATGATGTATCGTTTGTTACATTTTAATCAGGCATTTCTAATGGTTTTATCAGAGTGGCCTCAGTTACATTAATTATGTCTTACTTTTATAAGTTTTTAGGTTGAAAAGTTTGCATATCACTTACATTTTGAGTATTAAAAAAGTTCATGTTTGTGGTTTGTATTTTAATTAAAATTTCACTGTTTTATAAACATTAATATCCGTTTTCCAACATGTTTAGTTGTGTAGGAACCCAAAACGAGGCAAGATCGGTCTTTTTTAGTCCATTCATCCTCCCTCTTTCTCTGGTGCAGGCGGTGCTTTCCGTGGCGAGGGAGATGGAGTCTGAGAACTACCATGACATCAAACGCATCACGGCCAGGAAGGACAACGTGATCCGGCTGTGGGAGTACCTGCTGGAGCTGCTGAAGGCCCGCCGGCAGAGACTGGAGATGAACCTTGGCCTGCAGAAAGTCTTCCAGGAGATGCTCTACATCATGGACTGGATGGACGAGATGAAGGTATGGAGGCCGGGGACCAATCAAATGTGGAAATATTAGTCTTGTTTGTTTATTCTTTGATTAGATGTTTCCTGATATGAGTTGATTTTTTTTAATTTAAATTGGTAAAATAGGTCTTTATTCTCTGAATTTTAAAGTTTTTGTTTTGGGTTAGTCAATATCTGATTCATCTGTGTTTTAAAGAGACAGATTTTTAAATCTTCTTTCTGTTTCACATTTAGTTTTGTTGAGGAAGAGGGGGAAAAAAAGATGCAGGAATGAGTTTTGATGAACATTAAACATCCAGCAATTTTTTGGTGAAAAGCACCTAAGAATCAGAATCAGTGTTCTACTCATTTATTGGCATTAAAATCCTGCATGTCTCAATCATTAGAGGATGCTTTGACCTTTGACCCCCGGCCTCCCTCACTCTCTCTCTCCCTGCAGATGATGCTGCTCTCTCAGGATTATGGGAAACACCTGCTGGGTGTGGAGGACCTGCTGCAGAAACACACTCTGGTGGAGGCCGACATCAGCATCCAGGCCGACCGAGTCCGAAACGTCAACCGCAACGCTCAGAAGTTCGCCGATGACATGGAGGGTGAGATAGATAGATAGATAGATAGATAGATAGATAGATAGATAGATAGATAGATAGATAGATAGAGGACATTTTAGATTTATTATCTCTCTATTTTGCTCTTAGTTGTTGTTCTTTCAGACAGAAATAGTTGAGCATCGTGATAATATCTCCTCTCCCCCTCCTCAGGCTATAAGCCCTGTGATCCTCAGATCATCAGGGATCGGGTCGCTCACATGGATTTCTGCTACCAGGAGCTGAGTCAGCTGGCGGCTGAACGGCGAGCTCGCCTCGAGGAGTCCCGCCGCCTCTGGAAGTTCTTTTGGGAAATGGCCGAAGAGGTTTTTATTATTACTCTCATTATAAGTATTAAAAGTTTACCCGACAGTTTAGTGAAAATGATCAGTGTCTGTTTGTTTTTTGTTGCTTTAAGTTGCTTTACGTTTTGCTGCCCACCTTTTGTTTTAATCACTTCACTCAGTTCTAAGGTGCTGAACCAAAATAACCAAATGTTATGATGTAACTGAGAACCTTTAACCACAGCACAATCGGCTTCATCACAATTAAAAACCAGAGTTCGTTCTGAGGCGACATAACTGAAGCCTGAATGTGTCTGCGGTCTGTAGGAGGGCTGGATCAGGGAGAAGGAGCAGATCCTGTCCTCAGAGGATTATGGGAAGGATCTGACGGGAGCATTGAGGTTGCTGAGTCAGCACAAAGCCTTCGAGGACGAGATGACGGGCCGAGCAGCCCACCTGCAGCAGACCATCAAACAGGGCGAGGAGCTGGTGGCCAACGACCACTTTGGAGCCGACAAGATCAAAGAGCGCATCCAGGACATCCAGGTACGCTGCACCGGAGTTTCTGCTCTCAAAAGAAACTTAATACTCAGACTTTTTTAGGGTTTGAAGAAAAAAAACAAAGAATGTCTCCAATATTTAATTTTCAAGCTTTTAAAAGGTATTTATTTGCCTTTAAAATAAAGTATTTAGAGGACTTTAGATTTAAATGACTAGTAGGCTAGTTGTACAAAAATCAAGAACACCAGCTACCATTATACGATCTTGTCCTTGGTATTTTAGGGATGTTGACTTGTTTTGCAACCTGTTACATGTTTGACTTTCAATTTTTATGGAAATCTGATCATCAGCTTTTATTTTGAAACTGAGGAATTGGCTCTTGTCAGGCATATCCAGCTTTCTCTTTGGTTTGTGGTTGCAAGAAAATGCTCAAACATGCCATACTTGATTAATGAAAATAGAATTAAGTTTAGAATATACTTTACCATCAACTTTTTTTTTTTTAGGGTTTGAATGTTTGTTTCAATGGGGGAAAAAGTGTATACAAGTCCTTCCTCAAACATTACTACTTCATCCCTTCCTAACACCTTCCCTCCTTCCTTTCCTTCCTGCTCCTCTCTCTGTAGGAGCAGTGGGCGGCTCTAGAGCGTCTCTCTGCCGTCCGTAAAGCTCGTCTGCAGGAGGCCTGCAACCAGCACCAGTTCCAGGTAAGAAAACTGTTTTGCAGCGCACATTTTCATAGTTTCTCGTAGGAATTCTGATTGGATTTGAAAGCACAAATTTGCTTTTCATTTGCTGTTCCGGTGTCTCTTCCACCTTATACTATTAAGCTCTTTATAGTTATCTAGCTGCCAGAAAGACAGTAATATTTGCAGCTGTTTCCTTAAAAAGTATATATTTTTAAAAAAATGAACAAAATTGTCCCCTGTGAAAACGGTGAAAAAAACATGTATTCATGTTCTGCTCAGGCAACAAAAACAAATCCATGAAATTAAATAATTATTCTGACACCCGGAATTTTTTTTTAATTATGTTGAAAATACATAATGTGTTTCATTATATTAAACATTTGATTTTCTCCCTGCAGGCCGATGCTGACGACATCGACACCTGGATGCTGGACGTGCTGCGGATCGTCTCCAGCGTGGACGTCGGTCACGACGAGTTCTCCACTCAGGCTCTGGTGAAGAAACACAAGGACGTGGCCGAGGAGATCGGAAGCTACCGGCCCGTCATCGAGGCTCTGCATGAACAGTCACGCACGCTGCCGCCCGAGAAGGCAAACTCTGAGGAGGTGAAGCTCCGACTGACACATCAAACACAACACCGACCTCTGTAGAGACTTCAATAAGAACATGGAAGAGAGATTTCTCCATCACTGATGGTGTTGTGTTTTGCAGGTCCAGACACGTCTGGCTGGCATCGAGGAGCGTTATAAGGAGGTGGTGGAGCTGACGCGGCTCCGGAAGCAGGCGCTGCAGGACGCTCTGGCTCTCTACAAGATGCTGACCGAGGCCAGCGCCTGCGAGGTGTGGATCGATGAGAAGGAGCAGTGGCTCAACAGCATGGACATCCCCGAGAAACTGGAGGACCTGGAGGTGGTCCAGCACCGGTGAGGGTCACCACACAAATTGTTTCTGACAAGCAATGTTTGTGAACCAAGAAGTCTGGGTTTACTGCCTGTTGCAATCTTTAATAGTTATAATTATAATAATATTTTATTTTTGTTACACTTAACAAAACAGAAAAAGCTTCACAATCAGATAAAAACATAGAAAAGTGAACACATGAAAAAAAAAAAAATGTTTTAAATACAAGGCAAAAGAATAAACTTGGGCTGAGACAGCTGTCAATCAAGAAAATTCAACCTTAAAGAGTAACTTTACACCCCATGAAAATATTGTTTTGGCTGACCTCGAGTGGTTCAACCTCCCTAACTTGAGTGCATTTTGTCATAAAACATTACTCACACAACACATTTGGATTCAACCCAAAAAGCATTGAGTTTACAAACTAAGTGATCAAAAAATCAATGCAAGAAGACAAAAAAACAACAAACAAAAACCTGCCAGACAAAAGGAAACTTAATTTTTCCCCCAACAGATTTTTCCAATCGAAGCATCCTTTAAAGAATGACGTTTTGCCTGTAAAATGTCAGAAAATAGTGAAAAATGTCCATCACTATCTCGTGAATCTCAATCAGTCTCAGTGATTAATTGACTAATAGTGTCAGTTCCACTTGTAACCACAGCCGATGAATGTTTTCAAGTTGTCCTTTCTACCTTAGAGGAACAAATCAATCTGAGCACTGATGGTGGATTTGGTAAATTTATTAGAAGGAATTAAAAACAAATAATTTGTTTGTACTTAAATCCAGTTTGAGCTGTTTTTTTGTGTAAATGCTGCAGCAGAGAGAGACAGTGAGACTGTGGGAACCAGCGGGGGGGTGTGGGGGTGTGTGTGTGTGTGTGTTCTAGACTGCGGTTACACAGTTCGTTCACAGAAGCTTCTGAATCTGGTTTTCAGCCACTTGTCTCTCCATTTTGTTTGACCACAAAGATTCACATGGATCCTTTCCCAGATGCTGGATAACTCGATGTGGGTGGGTGTGTGTTAATGAACAGCAGTGGCTTTCAGCTGAAAATGCTTCACCCTTACCTCACATATTTTTTTTTTCCTATCAATAGCGTCATGAAACCTGTCGAACATTTTTAATATATTCATAAAGATTGTTGCTTTTCAACAAGAGCTCAACCGATCAGATGATTTTAGTTTAATTTAGTTTAATACAGACATAATACCACTTTATATCAAAGCAAAAAAGCTCAAAAAATATTTAGAAAAACATAAACAACGCTTCTAGTAAAAGACACACTCACAAGCTCTAGGTCTTTTAAATAGTTTACTTCACTTAATTAAACATTAAAAAGTTTCGATTATTTAAATTAAATTTTAAATGTTGATGTCATTTCATGTAACACATTGTCTCTCTGTGCAGGTTTGAGAGTCTGGAGCCGGAGATGAACAACCAGGCGTCCCGGGTTGCCGTGGTGAACCAGGTTGCTAGGCAACTGATCCACTGCGGACATCCCAGTGAGAAGGAGATTAAAACCCAGCAGGACAAACTCAACACCAGGTAATCTAACTGGGATTAAACCAGCTCATATACTGGGATTAGGAGGTCTTTAACCAATGTTTGAGATTATAGCGGTAAATAAACCGGAATTAAAGGGAAAACTAAACAACTATTTAACTAGGGTAAAACTACATTTTGAATAAAAAGGGAAATAAATTAAAATTAAAATGTTATTAAAAACAGACTGCAACTGGGATTTAACAGACAATATGTGATCAAACATAAAAAGGTAATGAATTGGTGTTAAGCAGCTCTCCTAATTGGGATTAAAAAGGGAATTTAACAGAAATCAACAATACTGGGATTTAGTATTACTCGGAAAAGTAACTTCATTGGGATAAAACATGCAACAAAACAAGGATTAAACAAGTTGCTTAATTGAAAATGCATGTAAAGGGAAAGACAAAAGATAAACGAATATCTTAACTTTGATTACAAAGGTTATTAAACTAAAGTTTGAACTGTTATATAAGCTTTTAATAAACTGAATAATCTAAGATAAATAAGGTAAATTAACTAATTTGAAATAGACTGTGACTGAGCTGAAGAGGTAAAAATATTGTGATATTGTGAGATTTGATTCATTTAGATAAAGTAATTAAAGATTTATTAACCAGGGAACCCACCTGGCAGGTACCTGGTGTTGTTTTTTTTTATGCTGATCGTGTCCCTGTCTGTCTGTCCAGGTGGAGTCAGTTCAGAGATCTGGTGGACCAGAAGAAAGACAGTCTGAGCTCGGCGCTGGGAGTCCAGAACTACCACCTGGAGTGTAACGAGACCAAGTCCTGGATCAAAGAGAAGACCAAGGTACCCACAGAACAAAGAACTTTCTGCTCCTACAGCACTTTTATCCTCCACAGCCGAGGTTTTCATACTGTGAGTTGAGCTGGAGAGAGACATGCAGCAAAGACACTGTGTGAGGTGAGAGGGATCAGTGCATGTAGGTGCTCTAAAAACACAACAGGAAGTTAGTTATTGTATTGTTCACCAACACGGTCAGCAGTTGGCACACAGGTCATCGAGCCAATAAATTACTTAGTCACAGATTGCAGCAATGTGCGTCAAAAATCACACTCCTTCTCAAAGTCATAACTCTGAGCACACACGTAGATGATACACATATTTTTGGATTCAGTGTGACTTATGTCATCTCCATTATCTCCACACTACTAATCGTCCATAAACTTGCTTGGAAGTCACAGAAAAAAATACGCTCCTTACTGCAGAACTTTCCTGAGAATCATCACGTTTTTACATTTTCTTCAGAATCAAAGGAATTCGGTGAAAGTTGTGTGTGGGTTAATAAGTAGGCTGCAGACAGGAAATGCTAAGAGGTAATTCTGCAGTTCGCCAAATTATAATCAAATACATAGGCTTAAGAAGCGTTATTCTTCCTGTTAACATCTCCAAAGCATTATGGGAACTATACTTCCTAAACATAGAGCATTATTACTCCCCAAAACAGAAGTAAGAGAAAAGAATGATGACAGGAGTGATACAATCCCTCGATATCTACTGTGTTGTGTCGCACTATTAATACTTGTTCTGAGTATTAATACTCAGAATGTCTCCTTCAGCATGGCTCTTATTAATTTGCTGCTCTACAGTGACTTATTTACGTTAATTAAACTTTTAACTAACTCATCTCTGTCCTCCTGCAGGTGATCGAGTCGACCCAGGAGCTCGGTAACGACCTGGCCGGCGTCATGGCTCTGCAGAGGAAGCTGACGGGGATGGAACGGGACCTGGCCGCCATCGAGGACAAACTGGGCGATCTGGGGAAAGAGGCGGACCGCCTGGCCACAGAACACCCGGAGCAGTCTGAGGCCATCAAGGGACGTCTGGCCGGCATCACCGGCGTCTGGGACGAGATGAAGGTATGAGAGTGTCTGTCAAAGTATAAGATCAGGAGCACCGAGAAATCAGTTTTAGGTCATCTCCTAACAAAGGGTTCCACATACGCGGACTCAGCATCTCTCTGAATATCTGACCCGCTTCGATTTTCTGTTTCTAGGACACCATGAAGAACCGTGAGGAGTCCCTCGGCGAGGCCAGCAAGCTGCAGCAGTTCCTGCGCGACCTGGACGACTTCCAGTCGTGGCTGTCGCGGACTCAGACGGCCATCGCCTCCGAGGACATGCCCAACACGCTGGCCGAGGCCGAGAAGCTGCTGGCCCAGCACGAGAACATCAAGAACGAGATCCGCAACTACGAGGAGGACTACCAGAAGATGCGGGACATGGGCGAGATGGTGACGCAGGGCCAGACAGACGCGCAGTACATGTTCCTACGGCAACGGCTGCAGGCGCTTGACACCGGCTGGAACGAGCTGCACAAGATGTGGGAGAACCGGCAGAACCTGCTGTCCCAGTCCCACGCGTACCAGCTGTTCGTCAGGGACACCAAGCAGGCCGAGGCCTTCCTCAACAACCAGGTAGACCTGTGATGTCATCACACCTGCACCTCATCATGTGATCTGACCCCAGAGTGAACTGTTCTCACACTGACACACACACACACACACACACACACACACACACACACACACACACACACACACACACACACACACACACACACACACACACTGTGATTAGAAGATAAATCCCTGACTGGGCGTCCGTCCAGTCCGGTCTCATGTCTGTTGGACCAGATCTCTCCCTCTCTCACTCACACACACACACACACACACACACACACACACACACACACACACACACACACACACACACACACACACACACAGTGCATGCTGGGATTGGCGCCAACGTCACCTGACCTTGTACAGGATTTACGGTTAAAGAAATGGATAGAAGACAACAACTGGAACAATTAGTTGATTAATTGACAAACAGAATTAATCAAGAAGGATGTCCTGCTTTTCTTTCTGACGTAATGGATAATCTTTGTGATTGAACGGTTTGTCGGACAAAACATGATATTTAAAGTCACAGTGGACATATTCCAGATTACTTAATGCCCCCGAGAGAACCTGATCTTCTCTTTCAGAAGGTCAGAGGCTGCCAACAAGTGGTAGAAGTCAGCATTGCAGGAACATGTTTAGACTGTTTAAATAACAATGTTTTGAAAAGTTTTACTGATTAACAGAACACATATTCTGAAGAAAAATACCTTTATTTAAACGCATACATACTCACAAATTATTGAAAGATATTTCTGCAAATTTCTTCTTAGTTGAAAAATCCAAATATTTAGCAGGGACATTTTGACTCCGTCATCATTTCACCAGATGAAACAAGAGGAGCCATCGGGTGGCTGAACTTATTTATTGCACTTTAACGTCTTCTCTTCTATTTTCTGTTTTCTACTTAATCTTTCTTCCTGTTTACATCTATATATATATAGAGAGAGAGAGAGATAGACCTGGGGAAAGATAGTCCTGTATATCAGTAAAAAGACTCTTTTTATCTTAGTACAAATTTAAAGACAGAATACTTCAAATCATCTCAGCATTTTGCTATCATGAAGAACTTCTTCCACTTGATGGCAGCCTCTGACCTTAAAGAGAAAAGTTGGGAAACAAGAAGAGAAGTAATATGTCCACTGTGCCATTAAATATTATGTTTTGTCCGACCAACAGTTCAGACACAACAATATTCCTATATATGTTTTACTTCTGCACGTTTTTAAGTGTCATGTCCTAGATTCTCATGTATCTAAATGATGTAGAAGTATTGTTGGAGCCTGACAAGAAAGAATTCACTGTGATTGTTGTTCATAAATCATAAAAAGTTTCCTTGTCTCTGCGTCATTGTCTCTCAGGAGTACGTACTGGCTCACACCGAGATGCCCACCACTCTGGAGGGAGCCGAGGCCGCCATCAAGAAGCAGGAGGACTTCATGACCACCATGGACGCCAACGAGGAGAAGATCAGCGGCGTGGTCGACACCGGACGCCGCCTGGTAACCGACGGCAACATCAACGCAGAGCGCATCCAGGAGAAGGTGGACTCCATCGACCAGAGGTGACCGAGATTCTGTTTGTGTTTCTGGAGGATTTTTTGCTAATTACTGACGTTTAATTGAGTGATTGGGAGACAATTTGTAAATGATCATTTTAATTTTCATCAAGTTACAAAACATTTACTTCTCTAACCTTCTCAAATGTGAAACTTTTCTTTTAATTATTATTATTTATTTTCTGAATTTCACATCACAGGCTTTGAGTTTTATGTTTGTTTGTTTGTTTGTTTTTACCTCTTTTAGGGCATTAGTTTATATTCTGATAACTCATGGTGGTCATTTATAATTCATTTAGATTTTTTAATTATAAATGTTTAATAGAGACAATTGTTAGCCGCAGCAATGTAAAGGATATTTAAAATATCAAATAAATTTGACAAATATTTAAAGGCTACAAAATCAGGATGGAGAGTTAAATTACCAGATGAAACTAAATTATTAACACTCTACCTGCCTTTGAGCAAGGCACTCCAACCCTGCCTGCATCAGACTGGTGACTCAGGCTTAAAAAGTAGCTTTCATGTTATCTGGAAGTCTGAAAATGTTCTAAACTTACAGGTAAAATTGTGTGTAGGTAGATGCAGAAAAATAACAAGACTTGTGTATATATTATTAAAATACTGATTATTGTTTACAGACACAAGAAGAACCGAGCGGCTGCCAGCGACCTGGTGTCGAGGCTGAAGGACAACCGAGACCTGCAGAAGTTCCTGCAGGACTGCCAGGAGGTAAACCAGACATTTATATTAAATATTTTATATTAAATCAATACAGAAAACCTGCAGTAACTCATTTGGAGAGTCCCGGAGATAATTTGCCGTCTGTGTGTCTTCAGCTGTCGCTGTGGATCAATGAGAAGATGCTGACGGCTCAGGACATGTCGTACGACGAGGCCAGGAACCTCCACAGCAAGTGGCTCAAACACCAGGCCTTCATGGCCGAGCTGCAGTCCAACAAGGAGTGGCTGGACAAGATCGACACGGTGGGAGGGGAGGAGGGGAGGAAAAAAGATGGAGGGGGCGCATTTGCAGTACATTTATTCTCAGATTAATCAGGCTCAACAACGACACTGGTTAAACCGCTACTTATCGAAGGTGTCATTTGACATGAGCTATTGATTTACAATGACTTTATTACAATATAAATATGATGTATATTGATAATCTTCCTACAAACAACACAGTCAAGCAAAACATTCTGCACTTACATTTGTTGTAGCAGTTTAATCTCAATAAATCCCGTAAATTTCCTTTTGAGCTGCTTTAAAGTAAAAAAAAAAAAAAAAAAACAAATAATTTTCAAAATCCAGAAAGGTTTTTCTTTATGGATTCACCAATATATAAAAAGTAAAATTCTACATGTCTTTGTACATCAATATTTGTCTATTAGAGTTGTCATATTTGGTATATTTTGAAACTTTGAGACCTTCACTTGAATTTAAAATGAAGTTTAGTGTTTTTGATCAAAGCCTGTCCTCACAGCTTGAGTCTGTAATGACGAATGATTCTTTCTTCAGCTCATCATAGCGGACTATTAAAACCCCGTACTGTCTTTATCTTTCAGGACGGGAAGACGCTGATGGCTGAGAAGCCGGAGACGGAGGCCATGGTGAAGGAGAAGCTGGCGTCCCTGAAGACGATGTGGGAGGACCTCGAGTCGACCACCCAGACGAAGGCCAAGTGTCTGTTCGACGCCAACAAGGCGGAGCTGTTCACCCAGAGCTGCGCCGACCTCGACAAGTGGCTGGCCGGCCTGGACGGACAGCTGCAGTCCGACGACTACGGCAAAGACCTCACCTCCGTCAACATCCTGCTGAAGAAACAGCAGGTGAGGAGCACATGTTTTAACGTTAACATAAAGACTGACAAGCGGATGGCGAGGATGTTTTTGCTCCATTTGTTGTCTTTCTAGTTTCTACTGCACAGAAGCTGTTCCTGTGTCAGTTTGACTAAACTTCCTGTAAAGCCTCTCAGTTTGACAGTTTCTCTTCCACTTAACAGTTTTGTTTTTTTACCATAAAATATATTTTTCACCAACAAAACACTAGACACTGAATGTAAATGAGTTGGTACTTTGGACTGGATTTTTACGAAGTTTATCATTCCTGTTTTGTCCTTCATCTTTCTTTGAAAAAGTTTTACAAAAAAGCTTTATTACCTTTTTTATTCAGTGATTCCAAACATCTTTGGCTTCAAGGAAATGCATGTCTTTTATTTTATTTATTTTTTAATACAATACAGCCAGGCACTTACTGTATGTACATTAAAAAAAAAAGAAACACAGGTAGCCTTCCTGCCCATGCTGGTCTGACTTCATTCTAAGAGATGGAGAACAAAATCCACCTTGTTTTGAGTAGAAAATACTTCCATAGTAAAGCTGGAGATGATATGAGCCTTCAGCTGTTTGAGTTACACAAATCAACAGTGGTGGAAGAAATACTGAGAGCATGCTAACACGCTAAATTAAGATTTAAAACATAATAGATGCTAAACATCATCATGTTAGCATGCTGGTGTCATTACAGCATCACAAAGCAGTTTGCATGGCTGCAGACTCTAAGTCTTCATCACAGAAATCAGCCTGTCAGACGGATCTTCCTCCATTTTAAGCCCCAAATGAGATTCAGAGATCACATAACGTGTCTGATATGTTAGATAAGACCCTCAACCTAGGCACATAACTGTGCTCCCAAATAGATTGTTTTAATATTGAAAGGGACAGTGATTGATAATATCTGAATGCATTCCTGCACTTATTTTTGCAAAATAATTTAACAATTTGGAAATTAATCGTTTTTTGTGACCCAAAGCTCTTAAATTCCTAAAGGGGAAGCTCTTCAGTAATTTCTCGATTTTTACTGTAATGATAGGAGAGTGAGTCTAACCCGCCTTTACATAATCTCACACACAATCACACACACACACACACACACACACACACACACACACACACACACACACACACACACACACACACACACACACACACACTTTCATATCCACAAAGTCTTAGCCGTGCAATCACACACACACACACTCACTCTCTCTCTCTCTCTCACATGCTCCACTCACACAGCAGTTATGTAACATTTCATTTGATGTGTTACGAGCTCACACTGAGTCTGAAAAATTTTCAGTGCGTGCGTGCGTGCGTGTGTGCGTGTGTGTGTGTGTGTGTGTGTGTGCGTGCGTGCGTGCGTGTGTGTGTGTGTGTGTCTCCACCAGTAACAGAGACAGAGCTGAGAGAGAGTGAAGCCTTCTGAAGGATGATGTTGGTATTTTCCGTCTATTAGAGCAGCTTTAATTCTCTTATCATCGGTCTTCTCTTAAGATCCGTGCTGCAGTTTATTTTCAGCGTGTGTGCGTGCGTGTGTGAGATGAAGTGTTAGAGGGAGATCAGTAGCAGAGTGTTTGATCTGTTGTACAGTGAGACGGAGAGAGAAAGGATTCCTCTCCTCGTCTTCATCTCTGCTCTCATTTTATCCCAGAATCCACCGTTTTTTTGTTTTGTTTTGTCTTCTGTGAAGCCGTTTCAGACTGTTAGTTCACCGTCTGGCTGCTGGAAGATGATCATCACTTTGATTTTGATTTTCGTATCAGTGAAATGTTTTTGAGTCAGTTTTCGGAGGTTAACACAGATTTTTTACTGAATGGAGGAGAAGATGAGACGAGGCCTCTGAAGCATCTTTGTAAAAGCTTTTATTTTTCTCCCTATGTACTTGAATTTTTTTCAATGGGGACCAAATGTGTAATTTTATATAGATTTATTTTGTGTGTTTTAATATCATTGTGTATCATTGTTATTATTGATATCCTTTTTCTCCTCATCTGAACATCAACATGTTTTAATTTATTTTTATTTCATTATGTAATTTGACTAATTTTCTGAAGAAAATCTTAACTCAATATCCACTTGCTAGCTTTTTCCCTGAGCTTTCAGCTGCATCTCACAGTCTTCTTCAAAAGCTTGAGTTTGTTCAGCCGATATCTGACAAAAGAGCAAACCTCCGTCAAATGAGGAAGATTGTGAGTCATGGTTGAAAGCTCTGGAAATAGCTTGTTAATGGACTTTGAGTAACCTTTTTCAGTCCTTATTTCTGTGTTTTTAAAAAAAATATAACTTGTCTGTTAACCGTCCTCCCGCAGATCCTGGAGAGCCAGGTGGAGGTGCGTCAGAAGGAGGTGGGGGAGCTGCAGAGCCAGTCGCAGGCCCTCAGTCAGGAGGGGAAAGGCTCCGAGGAGGTGGACGGCCAGAGGATCGGCGTGGAGAAGAAGTTCCAATCCCTCCAGGACCCGCTGAAGAACAGACGGGACAACCTCATGGCGTCTCGAGAGATCCACCAGTTCAACCGGGACGTGGAGGACGAGATCGTAAGTAGAGGAAGAGTGGAGCTGACCTTTAACCCCTCTGATACAGGACGTTAGGTGTGTTTACTGCTGAGTAGGATCTGATGTATAATGTACATCATCTGCATGTTTTGCAGAAATGTCTTTCTTTTATCAACAAATGAAACTGGTATTAGAAGTGTTATAAATAAATAGTGCTGTTATGTAGCGGCGGTAGTGGTGGTAGTAGTAGTAGTATTATCTCAGAAGTATCACCAAAAGAGGTAAGTAAAAGTAGTACTGTATCATCTATTACAGCAGGAAATATCACTAATAGTAGTGGTAAATGTCGCAGCAGTAGAAGTTGTCACAGTAGCAGCAGCAGCAGTATTAATACCATCATTAGTAGCATTAGAGGTGGTAGTATTAGGAGCAGTATTAAGAGTAGTTGTAGCAGGAGCACCAGAAGGATTGGCTGCAGCAGTCGTGGTAATACTGGTAGCAGCAGCTGTAGTAGTAGTTGAGGTTGTGGGAATAAGTAATAAGAGTGGTAGTAGTACTGGTGGCAGCAGTTAAAGTTATACTACAGCAAGAATGACCACGGAGTTAGTATCACGAGAATCAGTAGTAATGCTACAACTTGCTGCAGTAGCAATGGTAGTAGTCATAGTAGTAGCATCAATAGAATTTGTAGTACCAGTAGCATTAGCAGCAGCAGTAATTGTAGCAGTACTAGCAGTATTTGTGTCAACATTAAGTGCATTAATAATGGCAGTAATAGTTAATAGCTAATAGTAATAGCACAAACAGTAGTAGTGGTTGTGGCATTAATAGTTACTAGTACAGTGGCAGTAGTATTACCAATAGTATTAGTGGCGTTAGGTGCATTAATAGTAGCAGTGATAGTTGTATTAGTAGTAACAGCAGTAGTACTACACATAGTAGCATTAGTAGTATCACTAGTAGCAGTAGTACTCGTGGTAGTAGTAGTAGTAGTAGTAGTAATAAAGTAACATTTCTTCTCATTACATTACATTACAGTCATTTAGCAGACGCTTTCATCCAAAGCGACTTACAATAAGTGTATTCATCAAGAGAACTACTAGTCACCAGAAGTCATAAGTGCATCTCCTTTCTTAAACAAACATCTTAAAGCATAAACCAGAGCAAAAGTATAGTGCAGAAACAAATTACTACAAAAACAATAATTGCAACAGACTAATACGAATACAATAAGTGCTACAAACTAATACGAATAGGATAAGTGCAGTAAACGAATACGAATACAATAAGCGTCAGAGCTGAAAAAGGGTCACAGTGTTCCTATCAGCAGTAGTAGTTGTAATAACATCAGTAGCAGTAGTAGTACCAATAGCAGTAATTATACTTTAGTAGTGATAATGGTAGTATTAGTAGTATAATGTGAAATACTTTCTCATCTCCAGCTGTGGGTTGAGGAGAGGATGGCTCTGGCCACATCGACCGACCACGGACACAACCTGCAGACCGTACAGCTGCTCATCAAGAAGAACCAGGTACACAAACAAACCCCTTCACTGCTTATATGAAAGTAAATGACCACTAAAAACGCATTTACATGTTGAATCTATAACCATTAACTCGACCTCTGACCCTCCCAGACCCTGCAGAAGGAGATCCAGGGCCATCAGCCGCGCTACGACGACATCTTCGAGCGCAGCCAGCACGTCCTGAGGGAGAACAACCCGATGGCCGAGCTGATCCGCCAGCGCCTCACCGGGCTCCAGTCGCTATGGGAACAGATCAGGAAGGAGACGGAGAAGCGCCACACCCGCCTCAGCGAGGCCCACGAGGCCCAGCAGTACTACTTTGACGCCGCCGAGGCCGAAGCCTGGATGAGCGAACAGGAGCTCTACATGATGTCAGAGGAGAAGGCCAAGGTGAGGCAGGGGTCAGAGGTCAGAGGGTCAGCGGTAGGAGGGGTATGTGCAGTGGTGGAGGAAGTACTTCTACACTGTCTCTGTCAAATGAAGGCCAAAAATATCCCCCACAAAAAAATACTGTTAGTAAAAGTAAGTAAAGTAAAGGTCCTGCATTAAAAATGTTACTTAAGTAAAAGTATTGAAACATCATCATACAAATGTACTAAATGTATTCAAATTAAAATAGTAATTTTGCAGAACTACCTCAAAATTATTCAAATTAAATTGAAATAATCTAAAGGAATAATAAAAAAATCTTCACATTTGAGAAGCTGGAACAATTTATTATTTTTACATGAAGAACGACTTAAACAACTATCAAAATTATGTATTTAAATTTTATCAAAACCTCAAATTTTACAAGTTCTTCATATGTTTTGTATGTAAAAGTCTTCATTTGTAAATTTACTTGAGCCGTCCGAAAAATGTAGTGCAGTAAAAAGTACAATATTTCCCTCTGAGATGTAAAGGTGTACAAGTGGAGGCTGGCATTAAAAAAAATAGTCAAGAAAAGTAGAACCATAAATATGTACTTAAGTACAGTACTTGAGTAAATGTACTTAGTAACATTCCACCTTTGGTGTTTTTATATTTTTATATTCCTTCTTCTATCTTTTGCCTTCAAGATATTTACTTTCTTGAACAGAAAATAAATGAGAAAAACCTGGGACAATGAGTCTAAAATGTCCCAAAACAGCCACCGTACAAAAGATAAACACCTTATATTCACTGTAAGTAACAACCTGACCTTACCTCTGGCGCCACCCTCAGGGACAAACTTAACATGTTTGTTTCACTACATCAGATTTATGTCAATGATTGTCACAGCGTCACTTAAATAACTCTAATGAAGTCTCATTGGTCTCTGTTGAGAGCTGATGAGGTTTGGGTTAAACTGACTCACACAGATAAAAAGTATTAAGTATCGCACGCCACGTGTCTGTTTTCAGGATCTCGGCTCTGTGGCTTAAAAACTTCCTGTTTCTTCGTTTTAGTTTTCGTTCACCCATCACTTCCTCAGTTTATTACATTTCTATTAGTTTGGTTTGTTGCTGTCAGACTGTCTGCTGTTTCTGGTCAGTACGCATTCGATACTCTGATTAAAAAGTTAAACTTATGGAAAAGATGGTCGCTCTGAATACGAGACATGATTTCAGTTATGTTTTGTTTTAATTTGATCTGAGAGGTTTTTAGTTTTGGTGTTACAGTTGTATACTGCAGCGTTTGTCTTAAACTTTTAGCTTTCAGAAAGGTTAAACTGATTCCTGAGAGACCATCTTACTGCTGTGTTTCAATAATAACGGTCTGTAACGGTCCACTCTAACTGCTGACGTTTAATCTATAAAGTTGATAAGTTAAGTCTGACTTTGAGTCTGTGTTTTAAGGGTCATTTTGTGAAAACATTTACTTATCATTGGTCTCCCCCTCCTTTTTAAATATTCTTCTTACATCACATTTCTTTTTAAAATCTGATTCCCTCAGCTTTCATTTTTCTCCCTTTTCTTTTTTTTCATTCCTCTTGAGCATCTCCTCTTCTGTTTTTTCTCTCCATCCCTCCTTTTTTTTCCTCCGTCAAATTCAACTTGACAACAAAATAACAAGATAAATCTGTGTGTGTTTCTCAGGACGAGCAGAGTTCGGTGGCGATGCTGAAGAAGCATCACATCCTGGAGCAGGCGGTGGAGGATTACGCCGACACCGTCCACCAGCTGTCCAGCACCAGCCGGGGCCTGGTGGCTGTCGAGCATCCAGACAGGTGAGGGTGGTGGGGGTCACAGGTCAAAGGTCAAAGAGCAAGGTTTAGCTTTTTCTTCAATTAGAAAGCTTTTTTTTATTTTGAAAATGAGGAGGGAAGCAACGAAGAGACAAATAGACTAAACTGAAAATAAAAACAACAAATTAGAGTCATGATGTTAAGAATACAGGAGGAAGGAGACAAGGAATAAAAGGATGTAGAGAAGGAGATATAGATGAAGGAAAAAGGAAACATAATAGGAGTGGAAGTCAAAGAAATTAAACGAGGAGGAACAACAGGAGATTTAAAAGAGGAAGAAGTAAAATGGTAATGAACCATAATCCCTGATTCCATGTCCTCCTCCTCTTCGTCGTGCAGTGAGCGTATCGGCATGCGTCAGTCTCAGGTGGACAAACTGTACGCCGGGCTCAAGGACTTGTCGGAGGAGCGTCGGGGGAAGCTGGACGAGCGCTTGCGTCTCTTCCAGCTGAACCGGGAGGTGGACGACCTGGAGCAGTGGATCGCTGAGAGGGAGGTGGTGGCCGGATCCCACGAGCTGGGACAGGACTACGAGCACGTCACCGTAAGTACAACACGTACTTCATCACACCCTCATGGTTAGTGTTGGGGATTATTGAACACTGTCGGTTGGCTTCGCAGTAATTCATTTAGGAAGATGTATTCGGTACACTAACAAAGAGTTGAATCAACTCCTCTTGTTTAGGAATATGAGAGAGTAGGATTTATTTATTTTCATTTTTTTAGTCTCTTCAGCTATTGTTAACAAAACGGTTTGAAATTAAATTTTAAATTCACTTGTTCAAATTTCTTGGTGAAAATGACTGTTTGCATAGACAACACTGCACTTTTATTTGTTGTGTTTTTAAACCTTGAGGAAAAAAGGCACAAGACGATCTGCTTTACTGTAAACAAGTCATTTGTGTTTTATAGCACTTGGAAACATAAATGTTGGATGAGTGGCCCTTAAAGCAGCTGATAATACTTTATGGCAGACATTTTATTATTGGTGTTTATGTCAACCATAACAATAAAAGTTAAATATATGTTTGAGGTGATTTAGAACAGTTTCTCCAACAGAGAGCAATGACAAGTTTATTTCTACACTGTAAAACGTTCCATTAAGTTACATTGTGTGTGTTCAAATTATTTAAAATCTGTACTTCAAGGAATCCTCATCAAAATAGTTTATGTTAAAAAAATTATATTTCTGGATCACATGCAAACAGAAATGTTGCTGTTGATGTGCTGCTTTCACTGTGTTACCACTGTAGACAGGATGTTACATTTCTTTGTTCTTAATCCTAACTTTCGTCCTTCTTCAGATGCTGCAGGAACGTTTCAGAGAATTCGCCCGCGACACCGGCAACATCGGCCAGGAGCGCGTGGACACCGTCAACCGTCAGGCGGACGAGCTGATCAACACCGGCCACGGAGACGCCGCCACCATCGCGGAGTGGAAGGACGGCCTGAACGAGGCCTGGGCCGACCTGCTGGAGCTCATCGACACCCGGACGCAGATCCTCGCCGCCTCCTTCGAACTCCACAAGTTCTACCACGACGCCAAGGAGATCCTCAACCGCATCCTGGACAAACACAAGAAGCTGCCGGAGGAGCTGGGCCGTGACCAGAACACGGTGGAGACACTGCAGAGGATGCACACCACCTTCGAACACGACATCCAGGCAGTGGGAACACAGGTACAGGAGCTATATTTAAGACTTGGAGCTGTTGCTAGGCGACACGAAAAACCTGGAACACATTCAGTTGGCTTTTGACATAAGACATTCAAATTCAAAGCATAAAAAATGAAAGCAAACAACCAAAGCTCCTCCATATTTCTGCTGTTAAGTGAGCTAGCTGCTCTTTAGTGGAGGTTTTTCCTTTTATGTTCCAAAAACAGGAATCTCAATGTCCCCTTACACAAAGCTAGTTCCAAAAATAAACTGTTTTCCCAGTTTGACGTGGGAGACCTTGAGGGGTCTGCACAGACCCGAGACCTCAACCCCATCCAACACCTTTGGGGTGAACTAGATCAGTGAATGTGACCACAAATTCAACTTAAAAGATTCCAGTTATTCAAAGTCTGTACTTTTGTCACAGTAGAAAAGATGCTGTAATATAATTTAGAGCATAACGAGAGGAAACTCTCAATTAAAGACATATTTTTGAGCCAGTATAGGTGTTTTTTCCCCCCCCTAGTGTAAAAAAAATCTCAATTAAACATAATGTGAGGATGATGTGAAATGATATCTTAATATACGACTTTATTGGACGTTTTCAGCATTGACTTCTCAGCTCGTGACACTGAAGCTTTCTTGTTTTCCGTCTGCTTCTGATACTGATGTTTAAATTGTTCTGTGTGTTCTCGTCCAACCTGAACCTCTTCATCCTCGTCTTTGCTTTTCAGGTTCGGCAGCTTCAGGAGGACGCCGTTCGTCTGCAGTCCGCCTACGCTGGAGATAAAGCTGACGACATTCAGAAGAGAGAGGGAGAGGTGAGCTTCATTGCCAACATAAACCGCAACAGGACTCGGCCCAGTTTACTTTAAATTCACTTTCACAGTTTGTGATTTTCACATATATCTATAGCTTACATATAAACGTAGTAGAAAACCTGCTTCTCTAACTGATGGAATAGAAAGTGAACTGGGCCTTGCCCTCATGTTAATGAAATGACTGTAAAAGGCTCTGTTCCTCATGCATGCTGCACTGCTGCTGCATTAACTTTGCACTGTTCCTCCGCCCTGAAATTAATCCGGAAAATAAAGCAATATAATTTATAGATTGAGTTAAAGTCCCACAGAGAAAAATCTGGAATAAGGTGAAGAATAAGCTTGTGTGAGGTTGATAAAAGATGACAAAACACGTAGCACAGTTCTTCAAATCGTCAAAAATAATTTTAATCATGATCATAATATAATCAGTAGATTAAAGACAGATAATGAAGTCTTACAGGGCGTGGTCAAAATACCAGAAACAGATAATGTCTCCTTGTTAATGGAGTTTTGAACTAAAGTGATGCCCAAATGGAATTTTGTCGGCGTAATCCTCCACCGCCTGCACCAGGATGTGATGCTTCTTCAGCATCGGCACTGAACTCTGCTCATCCTGAGAAACACAGAGATTTTATCTTGTTCTTTTTTTCTGAATCTCTAAGGTTTGAATATAAGTTAGTATACACAGTAAATATTGTGAGACTGAGATTGTAAATCTGCTGAGCCAGGCTGAACATGTTTTATCTTTGTTCTTTTTATCTGTTTTTTGAAGGTGAATCTTCCAGCGTACTTTGGATTTGCATTTTAATGATTGCATTTTATTCTAAAAGCACTCAGGTCTCCCAGAATGTTGTTTTCTATTGAAGAACAAAACTTGCTGGTTGATTTCTAAATGTGTGTTCAGACACAATGAATGCAATTTTTTTCAATGGAAAATTGAGAGCGGGAGCAAACGGATGCAAATGCAACCCTGCTACATCATGATATGAACATCTGTCTTTATTCCATGCATTTTCTTTTTAATATATGTCTACTACAAGTGTCTTCATCCAAAGAATTTTTGCCCAATGAAATAGCCGTTCACAGGATTTTGCAAACTCATCACAGAATCTACATCTGAAACAGACATTTTTATAAAATGTTGGTGAACAATAATAACCTCAGATTCAAGTGGAATTTCACTTCATTACCAACATGACGTGTCGAAGCCTTTTTCCAGACAACCACAGTCAGTGTGTTTTTGATGGCGTTGTGTTTTGACCATTCCCTGTATGTCCATTTCCCTGCATATCCTCCCTGTCCACCCAGAAGAGAAAGGGAGAGGTGAGACTCCGTTTACCAAAAACATTGGCTTTGCATCAGTGTTCATTTTGGCTGCAGTTCAAGACTTTCTTTTAATATTTCGACTAAAATGTTGATTAATCTTAGTGACATTTTAGTCGTTTTGATGCAGTTTAGCTCTGGCCTAGTCTTTGTCACAGACCTGGTGATTTGCAAATACTCGTTTGGTTTGTTTTAAATCTTTCTTGGATCGATGTGTGGGTGGATTTTTGCACAGAAGTCGACACAACCGCAACACAAAGGTTTTTTTATTGACAACTTATCCTGTGCTGCATTAGTAGCATCAAGCTGTAAACTCCACCCACCTGTGTCTCCAAGGAGGTTAAAACAAACACTACTAGTAGTTTGCAAATACAGTTTAGGTCTGGTTAGTCAGTGGAAACCAAAAACTAAAATTGGAGGCCTTAAGCATCCAGCTTTCCTAAAAAAAAAATTGAAAGTGCATTTTTTTTTTAATATTTCATGGCTGCACGCATTGGTGCAATCAAATGTTTTTGTTCGCATTTGCTTAAATGTAGTTGCTTGTTAGCTAGCAAAATATCGCTTTTAGTCCTCTGCAGCCGTGTTTCCATCAACAATGTTAACAACGTCTCAGATGGGTCTGTGGCTGAAAGTCTAACAGAGTGGAGTGAAAAGAAAGTCTGGAGAGGATTTTCTTTTTTTTTTTGTACGCAATCAGCAAGGTCAACAAGGAATGTAGATTCTTGTTCTGCAGGCATTTGCAACCAAAACAAAGTGTCAGCCTCACTTCTATGAGCAAATACAAAAAAACATGTAACTTTGCCTCATGAATGCCTCATGCCTTGTGTTTCCACTCGTGGCTGTTGAATGACTGAACGTTTATTCACAGCCAACCAGGGTCTTTGTTTTTGAAATTCAGGTGAAATTCTCTCTTGCTGTCAGGCATGCTGCAAATGTCTGCACGAAGCGAAAGTGTATGTCAAGATAAAAAAAAACGTAGTGGCAGTATCCATTACGTATAAATGTGTAAAAACTCTTTATCAGCAATGAGTGCTAGAAGTTAGCTTAAGCTGCTTCACCATATGTCATGAGGCCACATCCGATGTCTTAAGCAGCACTTTCTATGAAAGTAATTCCAAATGCTAAATCATTTATATTTTATTTATATCATTTTATTTATATCATGCTCTAAAGAGGGATTCAGCTTTTTGACGGATCTCTTTAGCAATTGTGGCAATTTTTATTTTTTTTCTGAGTGTAAATGTATTTGTTCATCACCGAGCCATCTGATTGAATGCTAGAAAATATCTAGTATTTTAACCATAGTGTCTGTAGATAATATCCACTGTCTGGTTGTCATCCTCGCTTAGCTACTAGAAGCTACATTAGCATGCTACTAGATTAATATGGATAGTAGGACATTACTCGTTGGAGTGGCAGTACGAACCCTAAACGCCTCCTATTGCTTATTTAGTTAGTTATTCTCTGTGATGTTAGATGTGCTGCACCAAATCTGCAAAAAAAGTGCAAATGTATGGGCACTAAATGATCTTGGAACAGCTCACGATCCTGTCAATCACTGTCAAATTGAAAGGCTTTGTCAGAAGGTCTAAATTAAAGTATACATGTAGTGCCAGCAGATTTTGCAGAGCTCAGATTTCAGCATTGAGCAGGTGGATATGCAAGCAAACATAATCCACTGAAAACATAGAGGCAGGGATTGTTTATGAGGATAAAGTCCTCTGTCACGGTAGATTTAATTCCATGTTAAGAGGAGAAATTGCTAATGGATAAAATAAAATGGCTGCCCTGCTTACTGACCTACAATGACCCAATACATCCAGAGATACTAAAAGGAGAGGTTATTATTGCCATGTTGCCTCTGCATTCTGCACATATGAATGCCTTGTTTTGCTTTAATGCTATTTATTACTTATTTCCCCGGGCTGTTGTGCTCGCCTGCAGCTCCCCGGTGATGGTGCTGGACATGTGCAAGACTCAACCCAGAAATGAATTGGGTTTATGATAAATAATGATTTCCCCACTGATAGTGAACGATTCTCAGAAGCTCCTTTTGTAATGGAGCCACCGTTTTTTTTATAAAAGTTAAAACAGACCATGTGTGTTAGAGGAGCCCAGCATCTGGTCTCTCTCTGGTCTGAACGCTGATGTTTGGCATGTACCCTCAGGTCCTTGAGGCCTGGAAGAACCTTCTGGAGGCGGCCGAGGGCCGTCGGGTGAAGCTGGTTGAAACTGGAGACAAGTTCCGCTTCTTCAGCATGGTGCGGGACCTGATGCTGTGGATGGAGGACGTCATCCGCCTGATCGAGGCCCAGGAGAAGCCCAGGTAAGGACACCACCTTGTCTCTGAGGTGTCGGTGTTTAGTTTTGTTCTGCTGTGTTGGTTCCTCTGTTCATCTTCAGTATTTCACTTTCCACTTCACTTCTGATGGAAATTATTTTTGAGGTTGATCCGTTTTAAACACAGATTTTACTCCAACACCACGAAAAAAGTCCACATGAATACAATGACCTAATTTGGAAAAGTTCTTAAAGTTTTTCTTAAAAACATGAATATTTGCAGAATTTGTGTTTTTGACGGTCAAAAACAGAGTGAGGCCTTTTGGTCTTTTTATGGTGACATTTTGATATTCTTATAGGTTTTGAAGGGGTTAAGGGTAAAGGGAATGTTCTCCACTAATATCACAGGAGGAAACACTTCAAACAACAAATAAGTTGAAAATGTTTTCCACCCACTTTTTTTGTAACTTCCTTAGCTGATGTCTCCCAGTTAACATAGACACAGATGAAAGTAGAGGGAAGTGATGGTATATTGTAATGGAAGAAAAATAAGTAAAAATATATCAATTTAATCATTTTATTCCTGTCTTGATGACAAGAGAAAAATATAATAAAATTAACGCATGCATTGAATGTTTTTACAACCAAAAATTATGATTATTCTAATAATAATAATAAATAATCTGATAATTAAGTGTTTTCTTTTGTGCATATTGTTGATGTTTGTTTGTGTGTTTTCTCTCTGGTGTTCAGGGACGTGTCGTCGGTGGAGCTGCTGATGAACAACCACCAGGGCATCAAGGCGGAGATCGACGCCCGCAACGACAGCTTCACAGCCTGCATCGAGCTCGGCAAAGCCCTGCTGGCCAGGAAGCACTACGCTTCAGAGGAGGTAAAGACGCCTTCATCCAAACAGATTTCATTCATCATTCATGCTAAACTAAACACAGCTGGACCGCTTTCTGTTTTAGGTTTCGACTGTTTTAATCAGTTGTTTTCTTTTTTTTATCTCACTTTTGTTTAAGTTTTAATTTCACTTTTGTTTAAAAAGTCTCCAGATGTTCAAGAGTCTCTCAATTTCATAATGTTTTGTTTTGAAGCTTTTGACAGTATTTAATACGGATAATTTCAATATTTAATCTAACCTGACCTTTGACCTCATTTGTTAAACATGAACAAACGTCATTGCCACAAACTGTAAACCAGAGCAGCTGAATCTAGTTTTAAACAGCAACCTTTCAAAGTAAAATGTAAATTAAAAGGTCTTGATTGATTTTAGGAAGATGCTCATGATGTTTGTCTCCGAACCGCATGAATACATTTTGAATCCGCTTGTTTTTTTCAACATTTAAATTTTCTCTTGAATCTCTTTTCTCCCCTCAGATTAAAGAAAAGTTGTTACAGTTGACGGACAAGAGGAAAGACATGATTGACAAGTGGGAGGACAGATGGGAGTGGCTGAGACTGGGTAAGGTGTTAAATCCAGTTAGTCAGCGTGTCAAACAGTTCTTTATGTAGTCGAGGCTCACGTTGACAGAAAGCATATTAACTGAATAAATCTGAATAAATCGGATTGTAACATGGAAATGTGTGTGTGTTCAGTCCTGGAGGTGCACCAGTTCTCCCGGGATGCAGGTGTGGCCGAGGCCTGGCTGCTGGGTATGGATCCCTACCTGTCCAGCAGGGAGATCGGCCAGAGTGTGGACGAGGTGGAGAAACTCATCAAACGCCACGAAGCCTTCGAGAAGTCGGCCGCCACCTGGGAGGAACGTTTCTCCGCTCTGGAGAGGCTGACCACGGTGAGACACAAACACCCACTCACACCATGGAGTCATGATAAGGTTTTAAAAGACATAAAAAATGTTCATATGCTTACCCTAAAACTCTGTTATTAGAAGTCAGAATCACCAAACATCAGTAGCATAAGTTACCCCTAAAGTTGTCGTACAAGACTTCTGGTTGTGCTCCATATGTGGGCGAGTTTTATTCACAAAAGAAGACAAGTTAAGCAGTGTTGGTCGTCATTTAAGAAGACCCGAAACAATTCGAAAATATTGATAAGACTTCTGAGTATGACATCACATCGTCAGATCAGCGCTTTACTGTAACAGGAATAAAGAGGGAATTGTTTAACATGAAGTTACAGGCTATAAAAAAAAGTCTCTCTTAACCAAAGTGTTACATGTTTAATGTGATGTTACAGTCATGGAGATATAAGAGAAGAAAATATTAAGTGCTGTCTACTGACTTACTCTATAAATTGCTGTGTTGAAATATACCAATAAAAATAGTAAAATCTAATAAACCTCTCAGTAAATAGGCAGCCAAGATGGTGATTATCTAATGAACCGAATACAATTTGCATTTAGTTTGTTTTACTTAATCTGTGTATCATTTAAGATCCAAATTCGCTCGAATTATGATTAATAAATTCTAAATTAAATCAGAGAAATCCGATCCATACATGTCTCACACGACGCGTCTGGACCATTCCTGAATTCTGTTTGCCCCCTAGAAAAATAATAAAGAAAGACATTGGTGAATGCGACTTAAGGAGGAATTTGTTTGTTTGAGTGTTTCTTGCATGAGGCTAAATGTGTTTGTGTCCAGATGGAGTTATTGGAAGTGCGAAGAATGCAAGAGGAAGAAGAGAAGAGGAGACAACCCCTGCAAACTGAGGCTCAGCCCGACGCTGCAGCTCAGCACAGGTGAGTCTGTTTGTGCGTCAGCTGTGTGTTATTTCACACTTTTTTGAAATTCAAATAAATTAAGGGGGGATTTACTTCTTCTCGTATGGACAGAATCTTCTTTTGCATCAGGAGTGAATACTCTGAGTTTCACTTCTGTCATTTGCAAGTTGTTCTTCTTTTATTTTTGAAGACAACCTTTCAGTCTCTGCGGATTTTTGATATTTTAGTGAAAGTGATACCAAAACACACCGGAAAAGAATAAAGGGAAATGGGTTCATATGAGAAGAGAGTTCAGGACTTCATCATGACAGATGATAAGGTTGTGAGCAACATTTCGCAGTACGTAATAGTGCAATTTTTCAACCGAATTTTCTATGAGCGAAACATTTTTGATCTGTCAATAGTAAAAGCAGTCATCAGTTGCAGCTGTTCATAAGTGTGAAATCCATCAAGAGTGTGTTTGACTCTTTGTGTACTTTGTGTGTTTGCAGGGAGGGTGAGCTGGTGTCTCAGAACGGGCTGCCGTCCGATCAGGAGTCTCCCAGGGTTAGTTACCGCTCACCTGCCTACCAGCAATACAGCAACACCCTGCAGAACCGCAGGGCCACAGCGGACGTACACACACACACACACACACGGCACACACACACACACACACACACACACACACACACACACACACACACACACACACACACACACACATACATGCAAATACACAAAACACATGCAGCATTAACCGTTGACCTCATACAAGAAATATCCTAGACCGCGTGTGTTGTATTCCTCCACCTCCTTATACACTCCTGGGATCAACACATTAATATTCATGTATTTATCATTTGTCTTCAGCATTTATTGTTTGCTCCTACTCTTTACTGATTAATAATCTTAATTTCTAAGTGTAATACGTTTAACCTTACAGCTGTCACATGCATCATTTTATCTTTGTTTTGAGATATTAGTATGATTACTAGTAACAAAATGAGATCCTCATCTTTAAGAAGTCTTAAAATCTCCTCTTATAACCTCTTAAGAGGAACAGTGGACAGGAAGAAGTGGGCCTGATGGGGAATGTAGTCTTAATCTTAGACACTTAGAGAAGCACTAGTGTGAGAGGACCAATCATTTAATGACAACATTTTGATTATTTAAACATAATGGGTTAAGCAATAATTACACTTTACATTTAAGAGTGTTACTGCAAGTTAAAATACCTCCATGTATTAAGATTGAGTGCTTATTTTAAAATGCATCACTTATCATTCTAGTTTAAAGTTATTTATTATGGTATGCATCACATGCAAAGATTACAGAGAAGGTACAGTTGTTGGCAATGAAAATCTTAGATCTCACTGCTCATTTAATATGTATGAAAAGCAAACAACACGAGAAAAACAGTCACACTAAAAAAAAAAAGGCTTGTTCAGTTTAAATCTGTTTTGCTTCCTAACATTTCTGGCTGAAGTAGAAACTTCCTGCAGAAAAGAATTGTGAGGAAACTAAGTTTTCTTAGTCTTAGCCTTGTCTTTTGAGGGAAAACATGTCTTTTTTTATCAAATATACAAGTTCTTCTCATGTCCTTAAAGGTACCTAACATTCCTTTTTGTACTTGCATAGTTCAAAGAAAGAATTTAGAAATAGACATGATGGACCAAAGTAAAACCTTTTAATCGTGATTGTCTCTACTTAAACCAAACAGTAGCAGTACATTAGTAATGTTAACAAAAAGTCATTTCAGTGATTTAAACATTTAAATGTTTGCATTTGAGACATTAAGCAAAAAAAAGTATGCATCTCCTTCTGGTATGAGTGTGACTGCATAAGTGAATGGGACCACAAAACACACACACACACACACACACACACACACACACACACACACACACACACACACACACACACACACACACACACACACACACACACACATACACAAGCCACTCTTGTGTTTCTATCCATCCCTCCCCTCATTTTTTCCTTCTCCTCCCTCCCTTCTCCCCTCTGTCTCTCTCAGCTTGACACTCCTGCCATCCTCTCCCCTCAACTGTTAATGTTGCTGCTACTTTATGTTGTCATTTATAAACTCACCCTCTGGAACATGAACACCTGAAAGGTCCACCAACAAAACACACAGCTCTCACTCCATAATCAGATTTTAAAGCCTCAAACAGGGATTTACAAATATATTAATCAGTTAAAGTTTTGTTGGAATTTATAGTAATTTTATAGATTATATTTATGCTAGAATGTAAATTATGGCGTCATCTGCATAGTGACGTATACGGTAATGAAACCTAACATAAAATGACGGACAAAATATGAAGCATGCATTCATCAGTGATAACAAATCAACAAAAACATTGTAGTACATTCTCCTGAATATATTTAGGTAAATGATGTCTTACTCTTATTGTCTTAAATAAAGGATTTGTAGCTGCTATAAGTTTAGTTTAATCATTAACCGTGAGTTCAATTTAAAAATGCTTCTTAATATTGTGTTAGGACACCATATTATTATTATTATTATTTATTGTCCAGACATTCATTCTAAGAACTACTATACAATTTTTTTTTCTGCAGACTGCTAGTTGTAGACTATTACTTTAAAAGCTACTTAAAAAAACTCTTACTGTATCTACCTGCCCCATGTGTGTCTACATCCCACAACCCAAATTCAGCATCTCCATATGTTCTTTTCATAGAGTTTAGTATGTGTACCACCACATCTTCCATTCCACCACATACGACTCTATGTAAAGTACCATTCAGTTAACAGCACATGAATTTCTTCATGTAAAGCTTCTCTGAATGTGATTAACAGATATCAAAGTTAACAGTTTGTTATGGAAATCGTATAATAATTGTAAGGAAATTGTTAACTTTTTAAGCCTTATAATAACTATAAGTGTTTGTGTGTCTAGATGATAATCATAGAATAGTTAAATAGTTGCATTCAGAACTTTTCAAGCCCACTCAGCAGAGAAATAGGACCATTATAAGCATAACTAATTTAATGGGAAAAAAATCATGTTTGCTCATTGTACATTTTTCCTCTTTCACAACTCCCCACTCTACCTCTATCACCTATTACTTTAACATAATTCACTATTTAGTAAAAAGAAAAAACAGACAAATCAATAATGCACATTTAAATTTTCATATATAATCAATTAGACATGCTGTTTTGCAAGATGCATGATCCTTGGATCATTCGGACTTAGTCCAATTAATAATTTGTAATTGATAAACAATATTTTTTTGAAAATCGACAACTCATTCCAGAAAAATTAAGTTAGAACTTAAAACATGTTTTTTAAGGTAAACAGCAAGACTGTACATACATAGATTAATTCATAAACCATGTGTTTATGAATTAATCTTCAAAATCATTCCACAGTTTCATGTAAAATTGATCTTTCATTCATATATAAGCATTGAGACATATCCCATGGTGTGTATGTTTGTGTGCGTGTATGTGTGTTTGCATACCTACTCCATCCTCATTATATTTACTCAGTTAAGATCTTTTGTCTCTGCAACACTGTTTTGTTTTGTATTATTATTATGATTGATCCATGGTTTACTGTAATAACTTCTTTATTTCTATTCACGGTGTCTGTTGCATGTACATCCAGCTCCATCATTGGTTCCCTGACTAACACACATTCCCTAATAAACCCTGTCAGAACCAATCAGAGCACTCAGACCCGTTCTGGTTCGTCTGTCTGTGTTTTCCATGTGTAGTCGTGACTTCTCTCCACATACAGTTGTTTTTTGTTGTTGCATGCTGTCACCATCATTAGCATTTCAGTTGAGTTTTCTGTCAATGTTGTAATTCTTCATCTCATGTTCGTCACCAGTTTTCACCCTGGGGCTTTATTTTAATACATGTGTATATTTTGGTTTCCATAGAAGGCTGCTTTTATTGACATGGATCTAAAATCAATCAAATGAACGCTTAGTTCAAATAATGAGTGGATAGCTAATTATTTCACATGATATTTTCAGTATTTTACCAATTGATTTTTGGAATAGGAAGGTTACTACACATAGTTGCTGCTTTTCACTTTTTTTATTATGAAGACATTTACTACCAACGGTTACATTTTTTCTTAGTTGATGGTTGTGGTTTAAAGTCCTTATCCTGTAAAAAACAAACTTGTACTAAAATTCAAGAATACATTGGTACATATAACAGTCAAATTGGGTATAAAGCAAACAGATTTATATCATAGCAGCATCAGTCAAGACCCAGTATTCAAATACTTCTACAATAAAATTAAAATAAGCTCAAAACAGTTTAAAATGAGTATTTGACAAAAGCCATGTGGGAAATTGACCATGGAACAAAACTGAACGAAGTGCAGAAAGCCAAATCGTTGATCAGAAAAATAATTAGAAATTGTGACCTCAAGCTGCAAGTCAAACAATCTCACAGGAACTCTACATGGTTCTAAAATTAGTCCGGGCTAAAATCGTGAAAGTAGGATTATGTGACGTAGTTGAAATGTCATATGCAATGGCAGTACTTCATATACTTTGATATTTGATCGTTTAGTATAATTAAATAATCATATTAAATGCTCTAAATTACAACTTTCTCTGATTTTGGTTTAGATGACCACATTATCTGTTATTTCTACAATGGCAACATTAGTGTTAACATTGATTCGTAACAACCTCAATTCAAAGTTTCTATCACAAAGAGATTTGTCAACAGTTGTCAAAGTTCTTGTAATTCATAGAAGCTTAATAAGCTTTTAACTCCGACTCCTTCAGTAAGAGGTCCAACGTTTAAAGAGCCACTAAAAGAGCTCTAAATGGGTCCAACCCTTGATTAGCTGTCAGGGAAAAGTTTGGTCCAACCAAAGTAAATGCTTTCGGGATTCTTAATAAATGCTCACATGAATTGGTCTAGCTCTCGCTGAGCTCTAAATAAAAGCTCCCAGGATCGGTCCAGCTCTTGCAGCCCTTCAGTTAAAGCTCCCAGGATCGGTCCAGCCTCTGATCTGTTCTCAAAAAGAGTGTCCACCATTGGTCCAGCCCCTTGAAGAGCTCAGTAACAGGGTAATAAGCATCCGGTTGGAGTGGGTGTGGTGTGGAAAAAATAAAAATCTGTTTTGATACTAGGCCAATCGCATTCTCCCCTCACCAATAATGATGCCCAGTAATGACTTCCAAGCAATTTTTGTTGATAATTGTTTGAGATTATTTTGAGTTTTTTTGTGTGTTTCCCATCTGCTAGCTTCTCCCTCTCCTTGTCTTTCCTCACACTGTCCACCATGTTGTGTGTTATTGAATGGTGTTGTGATTTATTATGCATGTTCCTAAAACCTGTAATCAGTGCATGATCAGACTGTATTATCTCTCTGTGCTCTTAACGTGCAATGCAGATGTTTTTCTAATCAGTACTGGAATCCAGCGCTGAGCTCACTTAATCAAATGCTAAAAAAAACAAAAAGCTTCTAAATGCATTACAAAGGCTGAAGCAGCTGATGTTAGGGGCTTGATGATCTGTAGTCTAGTTTGGTTGAGTGTGTGAGATTGGCTTGCATTGGTTTTGAGATGTTTTAGTTCAGTTCGGAGGTAGACATTCAAGTCAGACACTAGTCAGTGACCAGAAAAATGTGGAAACTTCAGGCTGGACTTTAGGAAATCCAGCGAGACTTTTAACTTGACTTTGATTTAACTAGAAGATCAGCCTTTACGCTTGTAATACTTGAATCCTCAAACTCAAAGAGGAACAGGCAACAAACACCAGCCATGTCTTATGGCGGTTCATCATTTAACATATATATTTTGATTGTCATTTGATGCCCTTGACTTGAATCAATTAAGGCGGTCCTGTATTGTACCTAATCCTTGGGCCCTTCTTCAATTCTCCTAATTGTGTTTTGAATTAAATAACTACAAACTACCTGAGGGGCATGTTGTGTTCCAGTATAAAAGGCACTGGTTGTTGAAAATACAAGGTTTGGTTGGTTGAAGGTGGTTTATAGATTTTTTGCCCTTACAGCTTCATCTGGTTGTAATGCCATTGACACTATTTTGCAGTTTGATGTCAATGCAAAGAGATTTTAACTTTGTAGATTGAAGCTAATGCCCTGTGAAGGATTTTAGGTGCATTAAGTTGACTTACTAGAGTTATGAACAGTTAGTTCATAGTACAGTTCCGTTTTTGTTTAGCCCGATAAAGGGGAATCGAATTCATGACAGTCGTAAAGGTTGCAGATATAAAAAGAAAAAACCCCACATCTGTTCACTTAGGTTTTAGTTTTGGGTGAGTTGAGACAATTTCAAAGTGTCTACGCAGCCTGTGATTCTGCTCTGCTCTGCATGCTGCAGCTCTGATAACTGTGATTTACAGCTTCTGTGTCTGAGCGAGAGAAAGATTTCATAAAAAATTTAAAAAGAGATCCATCCATCCTCAGTCCTCCTCTGACTCTCCTCTCTCCTCTGTTTCCAGGACAACGTGGAGGGTGCAGAGGTTGTGAATGGGGTGTCGGAGCCCAGCCCCGCGGGGTCTCCCGGAGGGTCTCGCAAGGGCAAGGCCAGCCAGGCGGCGACCCTGCCGGCAAAGTCCCAGCAGGACGCTCCAACGTCCCAGCTGGAGGGCTTCCTGCACCGCAAACATGAGTGGGAGGGACACAACAAGAAGGCTTCGAGCAGGTAGGAACCGCAAAACAACTTCTGAAATATGGAAACCAAGAAGTGTCTCTGCTGCTTTAATAAATAAAATATACCATCATCTTCTCTGTGACATAAATTCATCCATTTGTTCATTCATATAAATATTTAAGGGGATGAAGTGTTTATTATTTCTGTAAAATACAAATATTTTGATATTTAAATACCAAATTTACAGCATATAATTAAAACACTAAAGGTTTAAAATCGTTTTTTTGCTGGTTATTATCTTTGAAGATATTGATAAATGACTCAACTGTGTCCCTGCAGGTCGTGGCACAACGTGTACTGTGTGATCAACCAGCAGGAGATGGGTTTCTATAAGGACCAGAAGAGCGCCAGTCAGGGTATTCCCTACCACAGCGAGATTCCGGTCACCCTGAAGGAGGCCATCTGCGAGGTGGCGCTGGACTACAAGAAGAAGAAGCATGTCTTCAAGCTCAAGTGAGAATCGTTTTAAGTGATAATCTGACAGGATAAAAGGATGATACAGTTAGTTTATCTTTGTCCTTAAACAAAGCTCTTAACTCAAGAAAATGCAAACTATCTATGTCGGTAAAGATTCTGTCCTTGGTGAATTTACGCAGTTTGAGTCAAAAATCCCATTTATTCCCGGAACACAGAGACCTGAAACATATTTTTAATTTCAATCTGATTAACACTTCGGCGAAGTCATTCCATTTATATACAGATGGGATGGTTTTGATTTTACTAACCTGGTAGTACAAAGAATAGTTTTATTGTGAGAGCATTCCATTTCGGCTTGTGGCCTTGATCAGGGTCAAAACCGATTGGTAACAGTTGTTGATGTTGTTGTTGGACAGAGGAACTCATCACAAGGTGAAAACACAACATCTCAGACTGAAGCTTTTATAACATCCTCCAAATTCATCAACCAGTAAAATAAATCTTCTGTAGGTGTAACCGTGAAGTGAGTCTTGAGCACTTTGGTATTTATTATTGTTTAATGTATTCTCTTCCACAGGATTACTGATGGGAATGAGTATCTCTTCCAAGCCAAAGATGACGTAAGTAAAAAAAAAAAAAAAAAAAAAAAAACTTCCAACTTCTCTGCCGTGTCTCTATTTGTTATATAAACTATATTGAAGTCCTCATTTTGAACCTTCTTTTGAAAAATATAGGATTTCTGTTATTGCTTGTTTTATTGCTTTATTTTATTTCTAATTTATGTTGCTTTATGATTTATTATTTTATTTCTTTATTTATATATATTTTAAATTGTATTTTTCCTATTATATATTTTTTTAAATATATTTATTTATTCATTTATGTATTTATTTAGATATCTCAGCAACACTTCAAATTTGTTGGTATAACATTCCTTAACATGATATAAATAATGATACATGAATTATAAGACACTATAATGTAGTTTCAAACATATATGAAGCTTAATTGATGTATTTTCAGGAAACCCATAGGTGGAGGCCTCTATAAATAAATAATAAATTACAATATAGTAAAGCACAGTTGTAATGATGTAAATGTCAGGAAGCAGTTATATTCATTGACAAATGTTGTCCATTAATAAATGCATAAAGAGACATTATAGCTGTTTATAACGGCATTAAAGTGTGTGATCAACCATTAATTGAATGTTTGTATATTGCTCTTAAATGATTATTAGTTGGACTTAAAGTGTCACATGTTTCCACATCAACTGTATCCATAGCAACAGCTGTTCTCCTGGGTCAACACTGCTAACCACTTTCCATCTTCCTCCCTCTCTTCATCCTCCAGGAGGAGATGAACGCGTGGATCTCGGCCATCGCGACCGCCATGTCGGCCGACAAGCCGGAGGTGACGCCCAGCAGCCATAGCACGCCGGCCCCCGCCGCACGCGCTCAGACGCTGCCGGCCTCCGTCGCCACGGCGGCGGCAGCAGCAGAGTCCAGCCCGGGCAAACGAGAGAAAGACAAGGAGAAGCGCTTCAGTCTGTTCAGCAAGAAGAAATAAACGCTCCTCCTTTTCCCTCCTCCTCCTCCTCCTTCCTCTGGTGCTGTTTGGGGTCGCTCCTCATTATCGATCTATCTCTGGTCAAATATTTGTTGAAGATGTCCGTGTCAGTCGACCGAATATTTGATTTAGAGTCAGCTCGTAGCAACTGTTACTGTAATAACCAAAAAGATATAGAAAAAGTGTAATAAAATTTACTTCTAAATTGATTAGAATGTACTCAAAACTCTTAAAGTCTGTTAAATGTGATAATATTAAATGATAAAAATGTAAGTTGATGAGGAAAAAGATACTTCATCTGCAGTTTATTTTAACATGTGACTCATTGGACGAGATGTTACAAGACGAGCAGTTGCTAAGTCAAATGAAATCCCAAACAGCTTCTCTCTCTCTATTTTCCATCTACTCTTTCTTCCTCTTCCTCCTCTTCCTCTCTCAAAGCGTGACTCCAGCATGCAAGCTCCGAGCCAAAACTCTCCACTCTGTGCCTATCAACCGTCCGGTCTGGCTCAGAGCATCAGTACAGCTACAACACACCAACCTGTATCCTCTGTTCAGTTTTTGTAAGATAAGGAGCAGGCAAAAAAAACAAACGAATAAAAAAAAAAAAAAAAGATCGGATTGAAGGAAAAACAAATTTAAAAAGGGGGTCTGCAAACGCTTCAGGCAGCTGCTGTCATAAAGATAAAAAAAAACCAGAGTTTGCCGCTGAACAACAACACGCTGTAGAGGAGTTCCCAGAATATTCCTGTTTATTATTCTTATTGATATTATTTGTGTTTTCTATCTCCTACTGTTTTTTTTTTTTCTTTCTGCGCTTTTCTCATCATCCCAGCTTTTCATCGACTACTGCCTTTTGTGGGTTGTGTTTACGCTCCCAAGACGTCTTAGTTTCTTTTGTTGTTTTTTTTTGTTTTTTTTGGGAAGTTGTAGTTAGTTCCTGTTAGGGTCCATCCTCAGTTTTTGCGAGGCCTTGTCTTTGCAAGATGACGTGTATCCCTCTGTAGTGGGGAAAACTGAGACCACAGCGGGGTAAACCTCTGAAATTACACCTCTCACACGTTTTTAAATCTGAGCTGAAATGCCTAAAACTATGTGAAAGTGTAAAAAGTGCTGAATCATGTGGTGAAAGCCGTTTAAGAGCAGGAAAATTCATTTCAAAGTACAAAACGAGCGCACTAAACGGCATTTTGTGCACTGAATAACTTTTCTGTTGGTTAAATTTGTGCAATAAAACCTGTGAAAAGCCGATTATCATCATTATGTATTAAGTTCTGGTGCTGTCTAATTCCTGCAGCTTCACGGAAAGAAAAATAAGCAGAAAGTGGCTGTAATTTGGAGAGTTACCCTGCGGTGCTTTGAACTGTATGTATAACTTGTGTATAACAAACTGTTAAAAAATAAACCTGTGTTTAATTTCACCTATATTTACTACTAATAAGACCTACAAACCGTAATAAGCTTCATTTGAGTATAACGTTCTTTACCTGAAAAAACCTAACGCTATGTACACTTAACAAATCTGAATGAAGGAGCTATTGAGTCTCGATGGGGGAAATAAATAACTAAGACCAGTAAGAATGTTTGTCAACTCAAACTTTAACGCATCCAGTAAGGTTTATTTTCTACCCTGGTTACATTTTTAAAACATTGATTTCTTGCTTTAGTTATCTGGAATAATGTTTTCTTTTCCTCCTGTATGTATTTTCTGTTCCACAGTTAAGCTATGTCTAAGGTTTATTTAGGCTGACGAGTATGGAGACGTAGATGTATTATAAAAACAAAATTACTTTTAAGCATTGCTGTTAAGTGGACAAGTTGGTTCTAAAAAAAAAGAAGAAAAAAAAGCATTTACTGGAAGTGAGTAATGTAGAATAATGGTCGCTTGCTTGTTGGCTTCAGCACTCCATTTTTTTCAGACTTTTGCCACCAATGAAGAGAAAACTGTTGAGTTACTTGTTTGGTTTTGGTTTATATGGAAGTTATTTAATGACTAATTAACAGGAGAGATTTGCACTGAGATCAATCTGTGAGTTGGGATTTGACAGCATGCAGGAGAAGATTTGCAAGCATGATTTTTAAGAGAATTGTGACTTTTAATAATGTTTTGAGACCTCATTATGTGAACAGACCTACTGTTGCATGTTATCTTTAAATGAGCATGCTGTAGTTTGTTTACTTCGCCTACTTTGAAACATTCGTTAATGCTGTTACTTCACCCAAGATGCACTTCAATGATTTCAAAATATTAACTTTTTAAATATCAAATGTGAGCTGGTTTTGGGGATTTAGGGCACTATTGTGCACTCAGAGTTATGTAGAAACTGTAGCGCATAATCAATAGTCTGGCTGTTTTCTGATTGAAAGGATTGTACAATTGGTTTGTCTCTAATTGAGCAAAAAATACAATTGTAACAGACTGATATGGATGTACTCTACAGAAATAAGTTTCCACATTTTGCAAAATCTGCCAAAAACAGCAGTCAAAAAAGGTGAGTTTAGATTTAAAACTAAACCACTAATCGCACATTTATTTTATAACTTGCTTAATTAAAGTTGAAATATGCTTTGTTGCACACTTGTAATTTTGTCATTAATTAACTTCCATACTTACCAGGAAAAGTGGAAGCAAAATCAAGCTGGAATGAGCCCCCCTAGGTGTGAAAGGTGGGTGCGTTTGTTTTTTTCCACAGCTGGTGGTCGGGTTGGTCGGGTAACTGAGAAACTCTTCACTTGGTCGATTGGTCCTGAAATGCTTTATTGTTTTTTTTTTTCTTTTTTCTTTTTGCTTAATTCTCTGGCAAATTGATAAGTATAGTGTGCATTCCTCTGTCACTGTAACCATAGTAACGAGATATTTCTTCATATTGCACAATCAATAATGCCACAAATGGGGGTGGGTGGGGCTGGGTTTTGGGGGCCGGGGTTGTTTGTAGGTGAGGTAGTCGGTGTGATGTGGACGGGGGGAGGGGAGGGGAGGGGGGTCACTGCTAGTTGGATCTGCACCCGTAGACTTCTCCCGATCTCTGTTACATATGTGCAAAAAGCCATTAAAATGCTTTTAAAATGAACCAAACGCTTCTTCTCTCGTGTGTGAAGTTAATATTTATAAGAAAGAATGTCGTCCTGCTAGACCTCTGAACCACTGCCCACGAATATGTCAAGCTTTACATTTCCACACATTCATAATAGGGCTGCCTCCTCTTAGTCGGCCACTAATTTGTTACTTTTGGTATAGAGGACTAAGTTTTTTTTCAGTCATTCTGTCATTTTTTATGTTTTTTTCATTATGAATGACTTATTTCTAAGTAAATATGAGCACATCTCCGGTAAACACAAGATTTAAGGTGGTGCTTTTGTGATTCTCTGTGGAGAAACTCAGTTAAACAGATCTGGCTATTAAATAAACTAATGGATTAGTTGTCAAAAGTGCTAGTTGGCTATATTTTTTTTTTTATTGAGGACAGCCCTACATACTATACAGACCTTAGCTTGTCAACATCAGCTTGCAAGCCTGAAACTGAATGTGCAAAGTTTGCAAACAGAAACTTTTCTGATAAAATGAAGCCTGTGAGCACAGACCTGAAAATGTGAGCTTGTATAACCAAACGAATCCGCCCACCTGTATGAATGATGTAATATTAATTTAATACTGATGTCACTTATTAGAGAAACTTATTTTTCGAGAAGAAAGGGAAAAATAAACACATTATAATCTAAATATTCTTGCTCAGTGTTGCAAGCTGACTATGAGAGTCTTTTATCTTTCCACAAATTCTTGCATAAAACTAAAATCTAAAATACTTGTCATTACATGGCAAATACTCACTATAGCTCAGCATTACCTTCACTGTAAATGACAGAACCGTGAACTAATGTGAAAGAATTTAAACATGTTTTTGGCAAAATTACCCAATAGCAGCCTTTTCCACATTCCCAAAACAAAAAGTCTGAGATAACTCTACTACATCCTGGCCTCGTCACTGAAATACCCAAATGTGCTCATGTCACAAGGCCGGAAGTATAAAAGGCTCAAGGAGAAGAAAGAACTTAAAACAGAAATTAATTGGATATTTAAACCAAACGTAGTTTTAAATTTCATGCTCTTCTTTCTTCAAAATGCACATTTCAAGACTGAACCCATCACAGCAGGTCAACAAACCTTTCAGATGTGTAGAGGAATGTGGCTTTTTTTGGCCCTAATTTAGACGTCTGTAGTAGAATTTGGTTTGCGATGCTCTTAGAAGTGAAATCAGTAAAAACTCAACGGTGTCCCTTTCCAGAAACAGTCCGGGTTCCTCAGGAGCTGCAGGAAGAAACAGTGCTGTTCAGATAATCAAACAATCGGCTTCAAACGGTCTGGTGATTTATTTCAAACTGTGAGAGCTTCAAACCTCATTAAACACAGCTTTTCTTAAGTGTGTGTGTGTGTGTGTGTGTGTGTGTGTGTGTGTGTGTGTGTGTGTGTGTGTGTGTGTGTGTGTGTGTGTGTGTGTGTGTGTGTGTGTGTGTGTGTGTGTGTGTGTGTGTGTGTGTGTGTGTGTGTGTGTGTGTGTGTGTGTGTGTGTGTGTGTGTGTGTGTGTGTGTGTGTGTGTGTGTGTGTGTGTGTGTGTGTGTGTGTGTGTCAGAGAGCAGGGATTTATCAGGATTACAAACTCCATGCAGAGAGAATTTAATCAAACACACTGACACCGTTCAGACTCGTTGTCTGCTGTTTAGACTGTAAATACTCTGAGTCTCTTTATAGTAACATAACTTTATTTATATTTCATGTAGAGACAAGCTGAGAAAGCCAATTGAAAGTGCTGATTTGGAGCTTTCACATATTTAATGTATGTCTGGAGACCTTAAAAATATTTTTATGAAATAATATTTTAAAACGTATTAATGATTTCCGCTCATACATAGCTTTTGAAAAGGGAAGAAATTGTTCAAATTAAATCACTATACATGTAACAAGTTTTATCATCTTTGTGTTTATAAACACCTAAACATTGTTTTTATAATGTATTTCAGGTGATTATCACTAAAGATGCATAGAAAGTCGACATTAAAACGAACCAAAATGTACCTGGTTTCAACTGGTATTTTTAGTTTCTCTCATGTTCAGTATTTTTACTTCCATACTGAATCAGTGAACCATCAACTTCCACTGAAAGACTGATCAGAGACATAAAATAATCAGTCCGAACAACATTGACTGAAGCCTTAAACAACTTTGATCGGTGTATTGTTGTGCTTTGGCCTCATGATGGTGCAACAGGACCGATGGATCTCAGATTGTGGAGGTGCAGTAAATAATTTGTGCTCCAAATTACTCCACAAAAATCTACAAAGAGACACGTGTGAGTCAAACTTCATTTACACTCTGCATTCGTACAAAACCATAAAAATGTCACATTACTTTTCTCCATTACGCAACACTTTATTCCCCAGATATTTATGGCTTCTGGTACAAAAAAAGTTTTTACTCATACAAATCAGATTTTTTTCCGTTTGTCTCGCATCATTCTTCAGTCCATTCACAACTGAGTCATGTATTATTTCAAATAAAGAACATTTGTCTCCTGTCTTTGATTTAAAAAAACAAGTTATTGGATAGTTCAGCCAGACTTTTTCTCCAAAAAAGAACCTCAGGCAAACAAACTTAAATATTTTTTAATTCTCACATATTTTGAGATGCTTTTATCTATTTTTATTTAGACTTTTTTCCTTATTAAGATGTCATAACTATAATTGCTTGATTTCAGCTTATTTAAATGCATCAGGGCTACTGTCTACATGCTGATGATCCTTAAAAACCTCTGTGAAGACCAAGAGAAGATGGACAAAATAAATCAGGCTCTTAGAGATCAAAATGAGGTGGCTGATTCTGGAGAAACCCTGCAGAGAAAGTCTTCTCTGGGTGAGAGGTTCTTAAACTCCTTTACTTCATCCAAGAAGTCCAAAGGCCTCAAAAACACCATCAGGAGGAGCCGGAGAAGACGGGGTCCTCCAGAGAAGACGTTGTTGAACCGGGATGTTCTCACATGAATCTGGATGGCTGGTCGGGTTAACCTTCAAGGTAGCAAACAGCTGCTCTCTGAAATGAGACACTTTTAGTTGGGCAGCTGCACAGCATGAAATATCCAAAAATAAAAGCAAGCATTAACAAATAAAAAAGTAAAAAATAACCGTGTCTTTGGTTTGACTTGTGTAATTATGTGTCCAGCACTACATCGGTGTAGCTTTACTGTCTCGTTGACTCTGTGTTGGACCGGCTGAGAACCAGGGTGCTGTAATCTATTCGTGAATAAATATAATTATTTCATTATTGAAATGTTATTCCAAAGTTTTCTGAATCAGCTTTTTTCAATTACAAAATATGATTTTTACATGTGAAACATTCCCAGAAGGTAATATATTTTCTGAGTTTTGTTTTCCATGGGTCCTTATTTAAAGTTTCACACTTGTTCAGTCAGTGTTAATGAGACGGACACAGTTCACTCAGATTCCTTCATGTCCTCTGTCTTCTCTTGATTTACACAATATGCAAATTGACTGTAACTTTCCTAAACAAAAACAATAAAAAAATAGTTTTTTGTTCACATGACATTTATTACATAAATACCAATGTTTTGAATTTTGTTTTTGATTAGAATATGTTAACTCTTACTATGTTTCTTACTGATGTTTTTTCAGTTTATTCAGTCTTTATTTGTTTAAATATGTGGTCATGTGTGTACTGAAACAGTATGTGACAAAGTGTACAGCGCAACATGTCTTTAAAAGTCATCATAGTCATGTGAAAGACAAACAAATTCTCTGTTTATAATAAAAATAGATAAATTCCCCCCATTTCATATCAGACACAGGAGTGGACAACACAACAGGAACACCTCACAACATAATATCCATCGAGTCTTTTCTAGTTTAAGTTCAGATTCTGCTGAGACAGTCAGACGAGAGCTGATGTTATTGTGTTCTTCCTGGAGTTGAATCCACCCACTCAGGGATCTTACAGGTTTGTAGCTCTGTTGGGTGTGATGATTACAGCTGAGCTAAGCATAAAAACAAATGAGTCTGGATCGGCCCACACATGTTCCCAGGTGTTCTGTTTTAATAAAACTCATCTGATCTTCTGCACAAATTATTTTCCACATCAGTCACCAGTATTACAGAGCAGAAGCACATGTTTTTTCACTTTAGGTCACAGACAGTATTTTAATTTTAGAGTTTTAATTATTCTGAGATTAAACCCAAATTAAATTCCTATATTGGGATTTGTTCTGTTTTTTTGGCTCGGCAGAAAAGAGGAGACGGACGTAGATATTCGTGAATTTATCACTTGGAATCATTTGGATTTCTCTTTGGAGCAGCAAAAGTAAAAAAAAAAAAATGTATTTCAAGATTGACTGTTAAGATGATTCGTGGACATGTCCCAGTGAGCAGGTTAAATGTGGTTCTGATTGATCAGAGATGGAGGGTTTTATAAGCTGTAAGTAAAATGTTAGCACTGATACACTATAAACATATTTCAAAAATGGTGAAAAATCTGAAGGAATTTGCATTTTAAATATGATTTTTGCTTAAGTCTAAGAAAAAGAAATTGTTTCACTGCAACTAATTAAATCTGTAGCTCTACATATTAAATCGATTTTACAAAATCAATTAACTCCAAAACCTCCTAAATGGTTTCTTCAAAAGCTGAAGGAATTCCCATGTTGTTTAGAAATGTGTACAAAAGTTTAGAAATGTGTACAAAATTGAGGATACAGTGACAAAAAGTGTCTTAGTGTAACGCTCAACATGTCCTGATCAACGTTCATGAAAGTATCAGAAACCATTTTCTGTGTTGATTATAGTTGTGTGTGATTTATGTCAGGGATTTATCTGTATGAGCATTCTGGTGAGTATTTAAACTTAAATGAAATTGATCAAAATGTATTTAGGCGGGGAGGCTGTGGCGTAGTGGAGAGCAAGGTAGTTCTCCAATCAGAGGGTCGGTGGTTCGATACCCGGCTTCAGCAGTCGATGTGTCCTTGGGCAAGACACTTAACCCCAAGTTGCTCCTGAAGGCTTGCCATCGGTGTGGACTGGATGTTGCATGAATGTTAGTTAGAGTCTGATGGTGGCACCTTGCATGGTAGCCTGTCATCAGTGTGTGAATGGGTGAATGATATGTAATATACTACTGACTGTAAGTCGCTTTGGATAAAAGCGTCTGCTAAATGACTGTATGTAATGTATGTAATGTATTTATCCTATTGAAAAGCAGAAAAAAGTGCACATATATAGAGTGCAACAATAATTAGTAATAATCTAAATTTACTAAAAATACTGGAGAAGTAGTTTGGTCCATTTTGAGGGGGTTTGTTTGCTCCTTTAATTATTTAATTTTTTTATGTTTTATTGTATTTTATTTATTATTTTTTCTGTGTTAAATTAATGTTGCTGTTTGCATTTTTAATGTAACAATGGATTTACTTGTAATTAAATATTTTATATAACTAAAATGATATATAACCACCACAGACAGCACCTCCATCACTGCTGCTGGTATTTGTAGTTTTAAAAAAAAAATCCTCACTGGAAAAAACACCAAATCCCAGCATCCTTTGCGGCCGTGCGTCTTCTCCAGCGGAGCCGGGTGTTTTCTCTCTGTGCGTCATGTTCCCTCCCGAGTCCGAGCTGCGACAAGCGCGTCACAAAAGCACCACAATAAGACCGGATGTGTAGAGGTTTAACCTTCACAATAAAATCCAGAATCTCACATCTGGCATGTTACAATAAGATAAGGGGAATAATTAACTCCAAACCTAAAAATACCAATAGGCCAGAGCAGTGTCAAATCCAAAAGTCCTTTATTTTAAAAGTTTTAAATCAAAGATAGCTAAATATACAGCTCGTTTAATCCAGAGGTTTTTAAACATTGGGGTCGTGACCCTTCAGATGGTCCCCAGATAAATGTGAAGGGTCGTGAGATGGTTTAATGGGAGAGGAAAGAAGAAGAGAGAAAAATCTGATGCACAAATCTGTCTTTAGTTTCTGGACGTTTTGATCTAGTCTTTGATTTTTTTACGGGGAAATATTGGAGAATTTAAATAGTTGTTTAATGTTAAACATGTTATATGTTTGGAGAAAGCATGTATCTTTAGTGAAACTGACAACAACTCATAAAATAAGATGAGATAAAATAAAATAATCCTTTATTAGTTCCGCAGCAGGGAGATTTGCAGGATTACAGCAGCAGAGAGGATAGTGCAAACAAGAGACATAAGTGAAAAAAAAACAAGATCAAAACATGTATTATACATACAGTACCAGTCAAAAGTTTGGACACACCTTCTCATTCAATGTTTTTTCTTTATTTTTATTTTTATATTTTATTGTATATATTTTTCTTATTCAATGTATATATATACAGTACCAGTCAAAAGTTTGGACACACCTTCTTATTCAATGGTTTTTCTTTATTTTTATTTTTATTTTAATTGTATTAATATTGAAGACATCCAAACTATGAAGGAACACATATGGAATTATGTGGTAAACAAACAAATGCTCAACAAACCAGAATATGTTTTATATTTTAGATTCTTCAAAGTAGTTGAATGAGAAGGTGTGTCCAAACTTTTGACTGGTACTGTAAAGTAATAACACAGTGAATAATAATAAATAAGTAACAACTAAAATATTATATAAACAGACAGAATATTTGTTTGTATTGTACAGTGGATTGCACATATTTTTAGATTGTTAGTCTACTGGGGGTCCATGAAATAAAGCCCACTTATAGAGGCTCCTGACTCAACTTCTTCTTTTATTTATACATTATAAATCTTTTATTTTGAAGTTTAGAGAAGCAGAAACGTGATATAATGATCTGCTCTGTGTTAACTTGATGCTTCTGCTTGTCAGTCCGAAAAACTAGGGAGAAAAAACATCACTGAGATGAGACTCGGCGGTCTGGGAGGGTCTCCATCAGGGGTCTGGAGTCCGGTTTACTGATCATCTGAGTCTGTCTGCCTGTCTGCCTGTCTGTCTGTCTGTCTGTCTGTCTGTCTGTCCACCTGTCTGTCTGTCTGTGGGTGGAGGGACTCAGCTGCAGCGGGAGGATGCTCTCCTCCAGCCGGGAATCAGGACTTTCCCCTCCCATCATCCGGCCGGGATGCTGCGGTCTGATCCCGGTGCTTCTCCGCATCTCTGCCCACTGAAGTTGGCTCACCTGCTGAGATTCAACCCCTTGTTTCAGCATCTCTCCATCTCTCTCTCCATCTCTCTCCATCTCTCCATCTCTCCATCTCCATCTCTCTCACAGTGGAAATAATCCTCCTCCTTTTTATTCTGAGATTATGAGGCTACCCACCCTGTCCTCCTGACTCCTGGTGGATTTTTACACGCACAGATTTGTGAATGGGTCCGTGAGCCTCTGCACCTTCTCCAGCCTCCAGTGCTGCTCGTTTATCCAGGAAGGGATGCTGTGAACAAATGAGGGATGCAGGAATAAAACAAACCGTGCTGTAGTAACAAATGCTGGGACTGAGGTCGAGGATTAGTGTGAGGAGGGATTATATTTTCCAGGAGCACAATCCTCCAGCAGTTGTGCTGTTTTTTTTTTGCACAGAATTTCCCAAACCCATTCGGAAATCTCTATTTCTGTCTCTATATTATTTCATTTTCCTTTTTAGAAAAGTGAAAGAAAATTGATCTGCACGGTGGTGTAGCCTTAAAACGGAGAATATTTAAGGCTGAGTATGAAATGAATGAGGCTCCTTTAGGATGGATGAGAGTAAAACCACAGTTATTATAATAAACACAACAAAGTTCCTCTCATTACTCAGCTGTGGCTATTAAATACCATGAGTTAAAACGTCACGGTTTGTAATTTAAAGTGCATTGATAACACTGTTGGTCCCTTTAGAAATATAAAAGGAAATTGCACTGGAACCACAGGAGAAATAAATACTATTAAGTGCATCAGAAACTCTCAGCAGGACCATTCATTCAGCTGCAGACCCTG